>NC_051424.1:34151106-34156960 GCF_015228065.2 Penaeus monodon | reverse complement strand
CTACTGTTTATAAACTTTAGTAGCAATTGTTTATATGTACATGTAACAATTTTTGTTACATAGATTTTTTAACGTGCTTGAGTAGAAGAGTGTTCTTATTTTTTTTTTTATCTTTGTTGAACCTATGAACTTGTAACTTGTGTTTCCTTGTCCACAGAGAGAATCACCACAGAGAGCATAACAGATATCCGGTAAATTTTCATTGTAATTTTATGGGCCAGCGGTGACGCGCGTGGCTGGGACCATGAAGGTCAGTCACTCAACACGCGCGTTTTCGAATCCCGCCCCAATGTCTGAGGTCAAAAGGAAGGGCGTCCGCTCGGGGCAACAGCCGCCACCTGCCAGAACCAAAGTCCTTCGAAAGAAGACGCCGCCCTAGCCCTTGCGAGGGAGTTCGTGACGAAAAACCGAATCATCCACAATGGACAAGTATAGATAGTTTACGGATATGCATTCATCTTTCCAGTGTTTACGTTATGTTGATGATTTTTTCATTAATTATGACGGATTGTCAATGGTGATTAAGGTATTTGGTTACACTACAATTGACTTGATCAAATTTTGTTACGTCACTTGACTTTTCATGATTGAATATTGTAGTAAAGTTTATTAACAGTACTACAGTCCACACAATGTGACAGTAGAAATATATGAATAATAAACCTTTAAACACAAAATTACATATATACATCTTGTAATAAATCTACCTTATCTTATGTATCGCTCTTCCTAAAATGTGTTTCCCAAAATAACACAATTGCCTATATGTGAGCTCTACATTTATTATAGTTATTTGCTTTGAATATATCTATTGCCATTCACAACAAACGTAGTCTCCATCAAATTTCCACTTCCGTTTTCTTCGTTTCCGTGGCAGAAAAAACGTCACTTCCCCTGAGAAACAGGGTTAACTAAAGTATCACTGGCGATTCGTGCAAGTTGGATTGCAATATTTCAAATTAATTAGAACATGTACAGATATTTGTTTCTTTACTTTATATTTAACGGTGAATGTGAACGTGTACATTCATCACTATGACTATATTTGTTTCTTTACTTTATATTTAACGGTGAATGTGAACGTGTACATTCATCACTATAACTAGGAACATGTCATACAATAGTTTCCACGAGTGGTTCTGTCACTAACAATTATCATTGTGTTGTTTTGAACATCACCATCGCCACTTAAAAAGATTATTGTGTCATTACCAACGCCCATTTTCCCTCTCACTTTGATTAATCACGTATCTCCACGAGTCAGTGCTCACGCAGAGCAGATCTTTGCCTTTGCCTATGTCAGAAAATAGCACCTGTTCAATACAAATTGCTAGTTTCAAAATCTAATTAATTATTCTTTATTATTATTTTTATTGCAAACATGAACCTATCATGATTTTCAAGCAGATTATTTGCTTAATTTTAAACAACGGCCAGATCATATTATATTATATATAAAATGTCAAAAATAAGACAAATGTGCTGTTTTCACAAAAACAAAAAAAAGTTTCCTGATAACAAAATAAAAGGTGAGGGTGAAACACGCTGCAAGGTGTATAGTATATAACCCCCACCCATAAAAGTACTTTGCTGGACATAATATAATTTCTGAATAAGATTCAGTTGTTCTACAGTTACCTTTTGCAATCTCACTAAAAGCCATCAGAGAACTTGTGCTTTTCATGCGCAGGCACTTTCCCTGTTTACGCTTTACGATATTTAATTTTGAAAATAAGCGTTCAACATCTGTATTCGAAGGAGGAAGTGACAGAACGTCTACGGCAAATCTTGCAATGTTCTGGTACTTCAAATGGCCTAAGTCGTCGGCTGTGGTCATGAGATTAGCATAGGATACTATCACCTCTCCATTCATTATCCACTCATTGTTTGTCACGTGTGTCACTAACCCGAGGCAATTCATTCAAGGTCGCGTAGGGATCCACTGCTCCCTTTGGATGCCAATATCGGAACTTCATAAATTGTTATTCAACTCAAACTTTGCCTTAATTTCTTTATACAATATCAAAAAGTTTAGATCTTGACTCTGTATCATTAAACATAATAGAACTACTTAAATATACTTGTTTGTTAAATAATGAATGTAATTCAGATTCAAGGTATATTTGACTAACAGGTTTGTGTAATCTTTTATATCATTGATCAGAATTATATATGCACATGAATTATGTGCTCATGGCAAAATGATTCTAAAAGAAACCTATACAAGTGGCATATTTTATCATTTATTAAGTAAAATGTTTGCCCTTTATTTTGAAAAACTAAGTTGAAATTATTGATAGTTGAAATGCAGAAAACATAGCATTGCTTCGTCCCCTAGTGCCTTACTAACATTCTTACTAGCAATGTTTCTTTGAAAGTCCTAGACTGAAAATAAAACTCAAGGGCCCTCCTCTTTTTGCACACGCATGCAATAATTTGTATTTTTATTTCGAAAAAACAGTCTTGAAATTCTCGGAACTCAAAATTTCTCTTGGCGCAATGTGCCAAATAATTGTATATGGAAATCCACACATGCACAAGGCAAGGTTTTTACAGCTTCACCTGCACGCACGGTGAATGGTGTGGGATGCACATTTCAATATAGAAATGTCAGGACATTCTTGTCTCAATCTGCTAACTACACTGTTGTTACTCCACGTCATGTTAGACGCAATGCCTGATCCAGAACCGGTTAACTTACTCAATGGCGAAACTATATGATAATGTTAAATAAACATCACTGTAAACATCTGCAAGGCCCAACATTGCTGTTCTAATAACATATTCTTGATCGTAATATTTGACCATTATTGCTAATGATTTTGTTTCAGAGCAGTCTGTGCTCTCACCAACTATAACACTGAACTTGCACTTCCTAAGTTTCTTTGGAAACCATTCACCAGAAAATATCCCAATTTGTTTATAAAAATAGTTCTTTTCATAGCCATCTCTACAGCTATTCTGGAGTCTAGAAATATTCAAATCGATGAGGCGATCTGCGATGATCAAGGGTAGATTTTGTTCTGCAACATCTTTTAAAACATTGCCTGTTGCAGACGGAGGTAAATGGTATCATGATTTTTAATACTGGTGTTCTGGTGGTTACTTTGAGATGCAGTGCTTTGTTGCCTTTCTTCTGAACTACCTGTGCTGCCTGGGTTTGCTGTGACGGTCGAAGCATGTTGTCTCTACAGTTAAAAACATCATCAACATTAAACCTTTTTATTGTGTCCTTCCACTCCCGTCAGCCCCCCCCCCCCCAAAAAAAAGGCACTTTTCTTGAAAACTGTGTCTTTTGACATGATTATTGATTTTTACTAAATCTCTTGAAATATAGATCGTTACTAGGGGACGCGTACCTGAAATTTTCTTTTTGCATTAGTTCTCCTGCGCATGTGTCACTTCGTTTTCTATCTTTACGAACATATAGTGGGACTAAACTAATTCTGTTTATACTGTTTAAGCATATGCATGTGCATTATGTATACGCACATACATACAAAATGTTCCTGAAATATATAAATGTTCCTAAATTATAATCATATGGATGTCAGCGACTATAATAAATGTGTATCCTTTAATGAAAATATGCATAGATACACAGACCAAAGGAAATACGTAGTTCCCCTATGTTTACAACAACGCGCTCTTTACTAAAACAAAAATGCGACGGAAGTGAACTGCACCGTCGCATTTTTGTTCTGGCAAAGAGCGTGATGTTATAAACAGAGGGAAACTACGTATTTCCTTTGGTATATGTAAATAGATTTCTCAGTCAATATTAATCATCTGTTGAAATAAATCCAAGAGTTTCGTACCTTATTATTTTCTGTCGTACTTAACGTCTTCGGTGCGTAAGTAGCCATTGCTGGTGACGTCAAAATGACGTCGCCCCCAGAGTATGCCTCCGGCTCCTCCAGCAACGATTCACTCCTGCTCACGTAGTTCACTTTTTATCGCCCATTTCGTATGGGCTGCGAAGGATCCAATTAGGGAATGTCAATAATAGAAACAAGCACGAAATACCTTGGCACCAAACAGGCATTGCAATCGATGCATTGAACTTCTACGATGCACTATATTTACTCATGGATCTTGTGGAGATAATCTCTGGATTACATATTGCTATTGCCGCTTGTAGATGGATATAGAAAATGACAAATTCAGTCGTGGTTGAGTAAATTACAAGCTAAATGCTGAAATGGCAATATAACTCTGATGAAAGTCAATGCTAGTTTGTGGTTGAGTTTGTTTGACAAGTTCCCTCGCTGTTTCCACTATTATTTCTGATAGTAAGTGCTGCGATCTTCATTAAATCAACCATCGAGTCGGAAAGACGAGTGCAACGGTTTATTTACACCGTATTCACCTTAACCTAACGTATTTGTTGATAAAACGTAACGTCAAAGGTCGATATTCATTTCGGTAAAACATGCTAATTATCTCGCAGTTACATTAATGTTTTGTACAATACACATTTCTTTGTTCTGGGAAAACATATTTGTAATTCAGGCGTTTCTTTGAATATCTTTGAATACGTCGCTTGTCAAATGGTGGGCATTTACTAATTTGATAGTAGTTTCAGTAAGATAATGACAGAACTTCTCAGCACTTTACAATGTCTATTTAATGTGTTATTTTACATAAAATTAACCAAGAAACGGGCATTGCCTTATCTTTAATACTACCAGTTTGTTTTTATTAATTATTTTTGATATCCATACATATTTTGCAGTCCATTACCAAACCTTTAAAAAGAATCATAAAGAGGAAGCGTTTTGAAAATGGACGAAATAAGCTTCACAGCAAAATTTCCCGCGCTCCACAGCTGTGATTCTCAAGGTCGCAAAACTTCCATGTTGTTGCGAGTGTGTGTACGTTACGTAGTATGTGAGTAAGTGGCGTCATATATGCATACATGACATAGCAAAAAAGAAAGTGGCCATGGTCGTATCTCCCGTCCCCAAACCGAATACCGCCTTGACACAGTCTAGTACCCCAATAATTCCTAAAAAATAAGTCTTGTAAGGGCTTTTACAAGCGCTCAGAGGCGGGGAAAGTGTTGCTTCTCGAAAATGCCATTATGGCGATAATCCAGAATACAAAAGTATTAGGCGGATTAATACACTTCTTCCCCCCACCTCCTGCTCAGTGTCATTTTGAAAGGAGCGACGGGAGCGAGCGGTCGGGACTGCGTAAATAAATAGTAATTAAATACGCGAATAACCTCAAGAGGAATACTGAGGATGCATCTAGTAAACAAGTTCATTTCTTTTATCCGCATGGAGTGTGTAGAATATTTTATACTATTTGGAATCAGGCCTGAAGATATAATTGTAGGAAGTTCTTATTCGTTTTCTTATTTAAAGATCCTACGATGCAGATACAGTCATGTTATTTTCATTCAGGTTTGCACGTTTTCCATTATCAAAAATCAATTAGTAACAAAAAATGCGTCATTCCTTATAATAATTACATTTTAGAAAAATAATTGAGCGATACCAGTTGCACCTCTTGTGACTACTTTTAAAAGCTGTAATTGCGTTGCCCTCACCGTCCAAAAGTTTGCTTGCTGTTACGAATTATATTCTTACTTACATTTTATATGATCGTTTTGCTTTACTTCGATCAGTCATTTTATGAACGTCTTATTGGTAGAGGTATATGTATTATATTGACCCAAATTTTGCTGCCCAGTAAAACGTGTAAGTTTGCAAATCATACACACACACACACACACACACACACACACACACACACACACACACACAATTATATAATATATATATATATAATAATATATATATATATATAATTATATATAATATATATATTATATATATATATATATATA
>NC_051424.1:34137032-34149532 GCF_015228065.2 Penaeus monodon | reverse complement strand
GTCACACTTAATGGAGCACGGAGGTTAAGGTTCTTTTTCCTTCTTAAAATTTGTATGAAGTATGTTACATGTTATCACCCGAATGTATTCAAATCATTTAAATTACCAAAAGAACTGTCAACTGCGATAAACCTAAGTTTAAAATGCCTCACTCAAGAGTAGGCCTTTTGTATGTCGGGGATCCCAAAACCCCAAATACAACACACACGTGTCACAATAGGTAGCAAACCGGATGGTATTTTCCCACCCTGTCCATTATTTCCCTCCTGGGGCGGACCAGGTCGCCCGGGTTTTCTTTTTTCGCACGGAGTAAACATCCCCCCTCGAAGGGACCACCACAAAATGGACACTTTTGTAAGACAGAGGGGAGAGGACAACACAAAAGCCAACCCACAAAAGGTCGCCCCACCCTCGTCCCCCCCCGGGGGAAAAAAAAAAAAAAAAAAAAAAAAAAAAAAAAAAAAAAAAAATATAATAAAATAATATATATATAATATTATTATATATATATAATAAATATATAATATATATATTTTATATAGGGTGTTTTTTCTTTTTTAACATGACTTTTGTATGTCAAGAAAAAATGTAAGTAAATTTCATATACATATACATATACTTTTCATATACTTTTCCCCGGGAAAAATTTACTATGTATGCAGACCCAACTGTGAAAAAATTTAATTTCTTCAGTTATCAATCTCTGGGGAAAAGGTGTTTTAGCCATCTTGGGTTAACCACTCTCCCTTTCTTGCTATATTGAAATTTCTGCATATCCCTTAAATTAAGTTGCAGTTAATATGGACGAATTTAACAAATTACTAACACCCCTTCCCCAAAAACGTAACTCACCTTTTTAGATTTCTGTAAAGCTCCTTTAATTGCTATCTCATTGGGATCAAAATTTTTCCCCTTTGTATTGTCAACAACAAGCTCTAAATACAAAAGAAAAAAAAAGGTGAAATACCTCTTTTAAAAACTCATCTCACCGGTCAACAAAAATTTAGGGGGGGACCTTTTACAGATTAACAATTTCCAGAAACGTATATAATATATATATTAATATTAAAATATATATATATATAATATATATAAATACATATATATATATTATATATATTTTTTTTTTTTTTTAGTGTGTGTGTTTTTGTGTGTTGTGTTGTGTGTGTGTGTGTGTGGGGTTGTAGTTTGAAAACTTACCTTTTTTACTGGGCGCAAAATTTGGTCAATATAAACATTACCTCTACCAATAAACGTTATAAAATGACTGATCAAAGAAAAGAAAAAACGATCATAAAAAAAGTAAGAAAGAATATAATTCGTCCAGCAAGAAAATTTTTTGACGGGAGGGAAAACGAAATTTACAGCTTTTAAAAGTAGTCACAAAGGTGCAACGGGTATCGCTAATTATTTTTCAAAAATTTAAATTTTTAAAAGGAAGGGCGTTTTTTTTGTTACAAATTGTTTTTTGATAAGGGAAAAAAAATGAAAACCCGAATAAAATAACATGATGTATCTGCATCGTAGGATCTTTAAAAAAGAAAAGAAAAAGAACTCCTAAAATTATATCTTCAGGCCTGTTTCCCAAATAGTTAAAATATTTACACCTCCTGCGGATAAAAAAAATGAATTTGTTTACTAATGCACCCTCAGTATTCCTCTTGAGGTTTTCGCGTATTTATTACTATTTATTTCCATCCCACCGCTCGCCCCCGTCGCCCCTTTAAAAAATGACACTAGCAAGGGGGGGGGAAGAAGTGTATTAATCCCCCAATACTTTTTATTCTTTTATGCCATAATGGCATTTCGAGAAGCAACCTTTCCCCGCTCTGACGCTGAAAAAAGCCCTTACAAATTTTATTTTTTAGGAATTATTGGGGTCTAGACTTGTCAAGGGGGTATCTTTTTGGGACGGGGATAACCGGGGGCCATTTTTTTTGCTATGTCAGTAGCATATATGACGCATTTTACTCACATACTACGTATAACACCTCGCAAAACATGGAAGTTTTGCGACCTTGAGATCACAGCTGGGAGCGGGGGAAATTTTGCTGTAAGCTTATTCGTCCATTTTAAAAACGCTTCCTTTTTGTTTTTTTTTAAAGGTTTGGTAAGGACTGCAAAATATTATGGATATAAAAAAAATTAATAAAACAACTGGTAGTTTTAAAGATAACCCAATCCCCGTTTTTTGGGTTTAAATTTTTTGTAAAACACATAATAAAAATTGTAAAGTGCTAAAATTCTGTCATTATTTTTCCTAAAACATAAAATTAAAAACCCACCTTTTAAAAAGCGACGTATTAAAAGATTCAAAAAAACGCCTGAATTCAAATAGTTTTCCCAAAAACAAGAAATGTGTTTGTACAAAAATTAATGTAACGCGAGATTTGCATTTTAAACCAAATTTCGCCCTTTTGACGTTTTTTTAAAACAAATACGTTGGGTTTAAGTGAATACGGTGTAAAAAAACTTTGCACTCGTTTTCCCGATCGATGGTTGATTTAATGAGATCGCAGCACTTACTATCAGAAATAATAGGGGAAACACGGGGGAAAATTGTAAAACAAACTAAACCACAACTACATTTGATTTTCATAAAGGGTTATTTGCCTTTTCAGCATTTAGTTGTATTTACTAAACCACGATAAAATTTTTCATTTTCTATACCATCTCAAGGGCAATAGCAATATGAAAATCCAAGATTATCCCCAAAAGACCCATGAGTAAATTAGTGCACGTAGTTAAAATGATCGATTGCAATCCCTTTTTGGTCCCAAGGTATTTCGTGCTTTTTTCTTTTTTTAAATTTCCCCCAATTGGACCCTTCCCCACCCCCTACGAAAGGGGCGATAAAATGAACTCTGAGCGGGAGTAAATCGTTGCTGGAGGAGCCGGGGGCAATTTGGGGGGGCGACGTCATTTTGACTCACCGCAATGGCTTTTACGCACCGAAGATTTAAACGACAGAAATAATAAAGGGCGAAATCTTTGGTTTTTTCCCAAATTTTTTATTTTAAAATTTTTCCAAAAAAAAAACTTTTTTTTTTAAAATCCCCCCAAAAAAAACGGGGCCCTCCCCATTTTTGTTTTTAGTAAGGCGCGTTTTTTAAACAAGGGGGAAAACGTATTTCCTTTGGGCTGTGTTTTGATTTTTTTTAAAGGTAACATTTATTATGTCGGACATCCATAAATAAATTTGGAAAAATTTATATGGTCGTAATAGTTGTAGGCTATAAATAATTACATTAAAACTTAAACGTTAAAAAATTAGTTTTATCCCCCTATATGTTCAAAGAAGAAAAAGGAAAAAGGAAAAAGAAAATAAAAAAAATTTCAGGTCGCGTCCCCTAGACGATCTATATTTCAAGAATTTAAAAAATCAAAACATTTTCCCCCCCGGGGGGTTTTTTGGGGGGGGGGGGCTAGGATGGAGGAAAAAAAAAAAATGTTGGAGGAAAAAGGAAAAAAATTTCGAGAACCCAACCAGCACCGGATTAAAAAAACAACAAGCAGTTAATAACCACCGAACACAAATTTAAAAAAAATTTAACCATTTCCTCCTTGAACAGGGAAAGTTTTTGATTTGGGAAAAATCTACCCAATCCAGATCCCAGGAATATTTTAACCCCAAAAATTTTTATTTGGGAATTTTTTTAAAAAAATTGGGGAATTTTTTTTTGGGTTTTTTAAGAACTTGGGAACAATCATTTATTTGGGAAGCCAGATGTTGAACAAAATTGTTGCAAATTTACATGTTTTTTAAAACAATGTTGGGGGTTTAGAGTTTACGGTTTTTATTTTTCCCTTGTTCCCTTGAGTAAATTAAAAGGTTCTGACAGGATGCTTAACATCTATAAAAAGTGTATTACCCGAGAAGAACCTGCTTTCATTTGGGAAATTTTTACAATTCACCTGCGGGGGAATTTTTAAAACCGTTTGGGTTTTTATTTTAAAAAATTATTTGGGACTTGCCCCCTTTTTCCAGGGGCGAGTTTTTTTTTTAATAAAAAAAAAATTTCTGGGGGGAAAAAGAAGGGGCCCCGGGGACATCTGGTTTCGCATTCATAAATTTATAAGGATAAAAAAAGCATTTTTTTTTAAAAAATATCATTTTTTTTTTTAAAAAAAGGGAAAAAATAATTATGATAAAATATCATTTATATTTTTTAAAAATTTTTCCCCCTAATCTTCTATTAAAAATTTTTTTTTAAAGTTTTAAAAATTAAAACCGAGTCAAATTACCCTTTTTTTTTTTTTAAAAAAAGAATTTATTTTAATGAAGTCAAGCATCAAATTTTTTTTTTTGTTTTTTTTTTTTTTTTAAAAAAAAATTAGGAAATTTTTTGGGAATAAAATTTTTAATTCCGTATTTCATCCAAAGGGGGCTGGCCCTGCAAATTGAAGATTGCCCCGTTGTCACCCCCAAATAGGGGTTGAAGGGAATAAGTATTTTCTAAACCTAACAGGAATTGGCCATTTAAGACCAGTTTTAAATTGCCTAGAGTTTTTTCCTTCCCGAATAAAAAGGGGGTTATTTTCAAAAAAATATTAAGGTGGGGGGTCCCCAAAAACCAAATTTCCCTCTTTTTAATTGAAAAAGGTTTTTGTTTGAAAACGAATTTTTGAAATTTATTTTTAAAATATTTTTTGGGTTTGGGGGGGAAAAACAACCCTTGCACTGTTTATCCCTTTTTTTTTTTTTAGGAAATTTTTTTGTTTTTGGAAAAAGCAATTTTTTTATTTTTTTTTTTTATAAAAAAAAGACTGGCCTTTTTTAAGCAAAACTCTTGAAACTGATATTTTTTTTAAAAAATTTAAAAAAAAAAAAAAAAATTTTTAAATAAAAGGGATTAAAAAAATGTATTTTTGACAAAAGGGGAAAAATCTGTTCGTAATGATTAGAACGTATTAATAAATAAGGGAAAAAATTTTATCAAATAAATTTTTTTTGGGGGTTATTTTAAAAAAAAAGAAAAATTTGGGGACGCCCTTGAAATATTTTATCATTCCGTTTATGATAATTAAGTTACTTTTCCCTTTTTTTTGGGGAAAAAAAAAATTTTTAAAATTAGATTCTTTTAAAGGAATGTTTTTAAAAATTTAAATTAATAAATTCACAAGCCATGTTTTAGTTAAAATTTTAGGGGGGGGTTTTTTACGGAAAAAAAAAGGGAATGAAAATTTGTGGGAAAATTTTTTTTAATCTGTAATTAAACTAACTTAATAAATTTAACTACAATACAAAATTTTTTATTTTGGGAACAATTTTTTAAAACATTAGTAAAAATTTATTCAAATTAAAGAATTTTTTTTAAATTTTTTTTTCATATAAACACTGAAGGGGATGATACGTTAATAAAATTTTAAAAAAATTTTTTTAAAACTCCCCCAAAGAAAAACCCGTTTTTCAAAAACCTTTCCCCTGCCCCTTTAAAAAAAAAACTCCTAAATAACATGGGTGGATTCCCTTCAACGCTTGGGGGGATTCGGTTTTTTTTCCCACCCCTCCGGGCTAGGGGGGGTTTTTTCCCAAGGGTTTGTCTCGGGGCCTGTTGCCCGAACCCTTCTTTTCCTAGTTCGGGGTAAAAAAATTTTTTGGGGCCTTTTGGTCCAACCCCCCAAAAATGGCCAAAAAATTACAATGAAAAAACCAATTGTTTCCTTTGGGTTATTTTTTTAAAGGAAAAACAATTTAAAATTAATTTAAAAAGATACCAAAAAAAAAAAAAAAACATTCACCTTAGAGAATAAAAAAACCCCAAACAAAAAAATTTTTTACAATGTTAAACAATTTAAAAAAATACGGAAAATTTGATGGAGACTACGTTTGTTGTGAATGGCAATAGATATATTCAAAGCAAATACCTTATAATAAATGTAGAGCTCACATATAAGGCAATTGTGGTAGTTGAAACACATTTTAGGAAGAGCGATACATAAGATACGGTAGATTTATTACAAGATGATATATGTAATTCTGTGGTTTAAAGGTTTATTATTCATATATTTCTCTGTACATGTGTGGACTTGTAGCACTGTTAATAAACTTTACTACAATATTCAATCATGAAAAGTCCAGTGACGGAACAAAATTGATCAAGTCAATTGTAGTGAACCAAATACTTAATCAACCATTGACAAACGTCATAAATTATTGCAAAAATCATTAACATACCGTAAACACTGGAAAGATGAATGCATATCCGTAAAACTATCTATACTTGTCCATGTGGATGATTCGGTTTTCGTACGAAACTCCCTCGCAGGGGCTAGGGCGGCGTCTTCTTTCGAAGGACTTTGTGTTGGCAGGTGGCGGCGGTTGCCCGAGCGGGACGCCCTTCCTTTGACCTCAGACATTGGGGTGGGATTCCCCCCCCTGTACAAAACGCGCGTTTGAGTGACTGACCTTCATGGTCCCAGCCACGCGCGTCACCGCTGGCCCATAAAAGTACAATGAAAATTACCGCGATATCTGTTATTGCTCTCTGTGGGGATTCTCTCTGTGGACAAGGAAACACAAGTTACAAGTTCATAGGTTCAACCAAAGATACAAAAAAAAAAATAAAGAAGACACTCTTGCTACTCTAATGCACGTATATAAAAATATCTATGTAGACAAAAGAAATTGTTACAATGTACAATATAAAACAAATGATGTTTTTCCATATGCCCTAAGTGTATGTAAATAAGTAGCACACTAAAGTAAACATCAAAAGTAAGGATACTGTCGGTAAAATATATTACACAATATCACGGATTATGTAGGGACATATCTGCGCCTCACAACACAAAACCTGACACTGTTCATGGCAGGGTCACTATAACTACATATATTCACACTACTATCAGTCTCACTCACAACCCTATGGGTAGGTAGGTTCTTTTATATCATATTGATGGATGAGGCCCAATCATCTGTTCAAGATTACAATATTCAGAAGGGAAAAATATTATCAATATAACCTAATATCCTGTATAAATGGTTTTCCATCACCAGTACAAGACATTAAAAAATCCGTCACACTGAGAAAGTTTCAATAAACAGCAAAAATCATCTATGGTAGTCTGTTAGAAGTCAGTAGAGCGACCGAAACCAATAATGCAAGCAACATAATAATTAAGCTGAACATTACATGCAAATATGTAGACATAAATATATGATACAATTAGATAAAAAGAAACTGGCGGAGAACAGATATGAAGTACTCCCGATAGGGGAGGACGGCAATGCTTAAACGAGCAGCTGCCAAGCGGCCTCCGACGGAAACTTATTGGCACACGTTATATATACACACATACACATTATATATATATATATATATATATATATATATATATATATATATATATATATATATATATATATATATATATATATATATATATGCATCAGCTGTATGCCTCCACCTTAACAATTTGATACACTCCGGCCAGCCAATCAGAGCGCGATAGTTTTCAGATATATTTCATGTAGTCTCAGGTAAGGGTTTATATTTTAACTAATTACGAATCACACCGTAAGTTTCTTGATAAAACTACAGTATAAAGGTGCATAAAATGTTTTTTGTGCCTTTTTAGCAGTACGTCAAATACACATCCATTTGATATGAATACAATATGAAGTCAATCATGACGGTAGCTCGAACTACACTATAAGAATTTCCAAGGCGTTCGAGTCATATTGATGTGGTATTTACTTCGGTGGGGTGATGTCTTCAAAATCATTCTGTACTTCTAGGATATAAGTTTACAGACCCCAAAATATTAAAGATAAGGCTGTGCATCTTGATTTGTTAATATAATTCAATCCTTGAAACATGTAGATGCCATGATCATTGGAATTCTCCAGTTGTCTGATTGGGTCACGGAGCTTAATAATGAGGGATACAATAAGATGCAAAACCTGATGTAACTTCCACTTTTCACATGAAGAACAATGTATATTATAAGATTTTTATTTTTATTTTTTGGCTAAATCTGAGAAATACATTTATAAGTTTCCACAGATTTTTAAAGCAAAGAGTATGTACGAACAATATAAGTTGCGGAGTAGTCAGGTACTTTTTCCAGTTTATTTGAAGCTTCCACATTAAAAATCATACCAGCATATAAGGTACTTTAATGGTTTTATATTGCCATTATTATGTGAAAATAAGATCTATAGTTTTTTTTCAAAATTTAGTAGGTCAGTGCAGTCTTCGATGAAATCGAGTTATAAGCATGTATAGATATGTACATTCATACACACACACACAAACACACACACACACACACACACACACACACACACACACACACACACACACACACACACACACACACACACATACATCTGTAAATATATATATATATATATATATATATATATATATATATATATATATATATATATATATATATATATATATATATTATATATATATGACTTCCGCGATGGTCCAGTGGTTAGAGCACTGGACTCCGGCCCTCGTGGTCCCGAGTTTAATTCCCTGTCACGGTAGTTGTAAAAATGCTGCGCTATTGACTGCTCGCTCGAGCCAATCTCACGGCGAAAAAACGACATATCGCCTTGAGAATCAAACGAGGTTCGTAGGGGAAGTCGCCGCGTTGTATTGGGTCAAGTATGATTGAAGACCCATTTTCTTCCAGTGGAATAAAATGGCTGTTAAAAAATATAATAAAAATAAAATAAAGAAAATTTAATAATATTATAAATACATATTATTTTAATTATTATATATATTTATATATATTTTAATATATATATATATATTATATATATTTTAATGAATATATATATTTGTTATATCTATAATATATAATATATATATATTATTATATTTAATTTATATAATACATATATGTATATTGCATTTGTATATAAGTTGTGTGTGGTGTGTGTTTTTGTGTGTGTGTGCGTGTGTGTGTTAGTGTTTGTGTTTGTGTGTTGTGTGTGTTGTGTGTGAGTTACACACACACACACACACACACCACACACACACATATATATATATATATAATTATTATATATATATATATATTATAATATATATAAATATATACAAAACATATACATATAATATACATATATTATATATATATATATATATTTGATATTATATATAATATATAATATTATATATATATATATATTTATTTTAAAATATTATATGCATATATACATGTTATGTTATATAAATATGTTATGTTTTTGTGTGGGTCTGGAATTCCGTCGAACAAATTCAAGTAGAACAACGAAGGGAAATACAGAAACACACGGATATGTCGAAGCCTTTTCGTATTTTACGTTTCATAAGAGTCAGTAATGCGAACGGCCTTCGCATATTCTTTGTTTTTTCTTGTGTGGTTGGTGTGTGTTGTGTGTGTGTGTGTCCTGTGTGTCTGTGTTTGTTTGTTTGTGTGAGCGCGCGGCGCGCGCGCGCGTGTGGTGTGTTGTGTTGTGTTTGCCTTGTTTGTTTGTTGGGTGTGTGTGTGTGTGTGTGTGTCTGTTTTTTTGTGTGGGGTGTGGTGTGTGTGGTGTGTGTGGTCCACCGCACCCCACACACACCACCACAACACACACACACACACACCCACTATTAATATTAATATATATTTATATAATAATATTATATTATATATATATATATATATTTAATATTTTAATAGTTATATAATATATATATAATATATATATTATATAATATATATATATATATATAAATAAATATATATATATATATATATTTATATATATATATTATATTATTAATATATATATATATATATATTATATATCATTTTACACGTTTGTGTATGTGTGTATAGATAGATAGATAGATAAGTTTGTGTGTGTATATATATGTTGATAGATAGGTAGATGTATAGATATATGTGTGTTGTGCGTTTTGTGTGTATGTATACATACAAAACCACACAACACACACCCACACCCACAAAACACACACACACACACAAAAACCCCACACACACACACACACCACACACACACACACACCCACACACACACACAACACACACATATATATATATATATATATATATATATATATATATATATATATATTATATATATATATATTTTATATGGATTGTAGTGTGTGTGGTGTGTATGTGTGTGTGTGTGTATGTGTATGTGTGGGAATATATATATATAATATATATATATATATATTATATTATTATATATATATTTTATATATATATATAATAAAATATGATTTTATTTTATGATAGCATTAATCATAGCATGCGTAGCGTCTAGACAGGGCAGGTCATACACGGTTGTCGTATTCCATTTATTTGTTTTTCAAAATACACAGGATTCGACTTGGAGATGGAATTTTCAAAAAAAATTCAAGCATAACATTATAATAGAAAATATTGAATAAAATTACATATGATAAAATTACAGAATACAACAAAAGAAAAGGTACATAAATCTCATTCACTAAAAAAGATGCAGTGCGCATGCCAATTTGCACGAAAGTGGTGATAGTACAGCAGCAGTCACATTCTCAGGCTCATATATAATCATCACAGGCAGGTTATCACAGCAGTAGCATATCGCAAAGACTGGAAACAATATTAACAGTTATCACCTACATGATATATTGAATCATAATTCACAAACCAAAACCTATGATAAAGGTATTACTAAAAAAATGATCAAAAGAATAACAATAAAGTACATCATAGCCTATATCCCTCACACATTTAATATCTCATATTACTCAAGAACATTACAAATTACAGTAAAAACATCATCACATCATTTATGCTCCAAAGTCCTTCCAAATCAAGATTTCCTTTACAGTCGAGCCATCAGACCTCAGGCGTTATGCGCGCCAAGTTCAGAGTCCGGTCTGACTAAATCCCGATCAAAATGCTGATTTCTACGCCTATTGTACACATCACTAAACTTAATTATCAACTATTTAAATGTACAACTACAAAAAAATATAAATCCTCTGAGGTTAGAATAAATGGAACTGGGAATGCATATATATATGAATATGTATATCTATCTATCTATCTATCTATCTATCTATCTCTCTCTCTCTCTCTCTCTCTTCCTTCCCCCTCGTCTCCCCTCTCTCTCTCTTTTATATAAAATTTATATATATATATATAAATATATATATATATTAATATATATATAATATATATAATATAAATATATATATATATTTATAATATATTATTAATATTATAAAAAATATTGCAAATAAGTAAGATATCACAAAGAATACATCCGGGAAATACAAAAGCCTTAACTCGCAAAGGGATGACGCCCACAAAACACAGGAATCAAATACAAAACTTTGTACATGGATATGCAGATCACCAAAATACAAAATATATAAAAGTTATATATATATCCTAGACTTATCACACAATAGCACAGAACATCACAAAAATTTACAGATTTTTTCTTTAAATTGTTATCAAAGAATAGCACAGAATATCACAAATTAGATGTCAATAACATGATTATACAGCATAATAGCATCAAAAGTAATAACAATAATATGGAATAGATAATAACAATGAGCACAATCATATAATGTAACAGTATCAATATGTTCTCGAAATTGCAACGCCATCATTAAGAAAAAAAATAATGATACTCTCGGTAACAACGACAGGCATACGGTCTCAATTACTATAAATCTAACAAATAAATTCCCAGTGATTTTCTCATTTTCCCGCGCGCTTTTTTTCTCCCTTTTGTGTTCAGAATTTCAGATTTAGAAAAAAAGAAAGAAAGCGGTAAAATCGGGAGAAACATGAATTTTTAGGAGCATAAGTCTGCTCTCCAACGTGCCTCTCCTCTTCCCCCTCCCCAACCTGCCGTTCCTCTAAAAACTAATCTGCTTTTTCAGGTCAAGTGAGGTCAGGGCAAGACACAAATCACCTGCCAATCACCCTCATTTACATATTTGCGTCCACTTAGCTCTCCATCTCACTATCAACATATGTATCTCTCTAGGTATGGACAGCCTCCTCCCAAGGTCACCGCTAACCACTGCCAATGTGAGGGCCGCCAGTTCGACTCTCGCAACCGACCCCCTTGCCCCAACTGCCCGGGGCGCATTCGCGGGCGAAATTTGGAGCCGGCGACTTGCACGCCACAGGCCTCTGTGCCAAGGCCACAGCCTTTGCACGGAGGCCTGTGGCGTCGCGGCCTAAAGTTCTTTCCACAGGCACCTTCCCGGCGGCAGGTTTCTACTGACGAACTACCTACCCCTCTGTGCCCTGGTCAATCTGGAGCCTTTGCATTGCCGATATGAGGAAGAAGAGTATACAGCAGTAAATGATAGCAATAGTAACAATAATAACAGTAGTGAAATAGTAATGTAAACAAATACCAATGCTGCTATCACTACTACTCTTGATACTACTTTTACTACTACTGCTATTGCCACTGCTGCCACGATTGCTAGTATTACCATCTTGGCTACTAATATTTCAAC
>NC_051424.1:34124532-34129532 GCF_015228065.2 Penaeus monodon | reverse complement strand
GGCGCGTGTCCAGGGCGGCCAGCACTGGCTCGCCTGCGCCTCCCTCCCTCACGGCCGACGTGTTGGCGGGGGGCGCCGGGGGCTGCGAGGGCGGAGGCGCGGGCGTGGTGGAGGGCGGCGCAGGCACGAACACGCTCACGACATTGCTGAGGGCGCCCGTGTTGCCCTGCTCGTCGACCGCATACAGCGCCACGTAGTGCACGACGCCGAAGTCCGGCCAGAGCAGAGTGTGCTGCTGTAGGGCGGGAGCAGGCAGGGGCGCCGGCCAGCCCTCCAGCAGGCGGCCGCCGCCCTCGCGGAGCTGGGCGGGGTCGCGGGACGCCATCACCACGTAGCGATCGGCCACGCCGTAGTCCAGGTCGCCTCCCGGAGCCGTCCAGCTGAAGGCCACGCGGCCGCCGCTGCCTGCCAGGACGGACGCCCGCAGGTCCACCACGCGGGCGGGAGGAATGACGTCGAGGGCGGGAAGGACGCCCACCACATCCACGACGCCCAGCCGCACGTGGCGAGTGAACACCTCGCCCTCGACCTCGCCCTCCACGTCCACCCGCACGCTGTACTTGGCGGCGGCGAGGCCCGGCACGTAGCGGGAGTAGACGCCGTCTGCGCGCGCCATGTCGGGACCTGAGGAGGAAGGGGGATGGGTCAGCATGGTGAGAGGGGGGGGGGGGGAGACTACAAGTGGATGGGTCTTGCTAAGAAAAAATACTGTTACTGAAGATCAAGGTAAAACCTGACTGAATCTCCTCTTCTTTTAACGGTAGGTTGGCTGGGTGGCTGGTCCAGGCGCGCACGGCCACGTAAAACCTGACTGAATACCATTACCATAAATGAGACCGAAGGCACAGAAAATAGGCTATACATACCTGTGAGGCCGTTGTCGAGCAGGATGACCTGGATCGGCTCATACTTGGTGCCGTTGTCCGTGTAGCCGAGGCGGGTGACGGTGGCCGTGACCTTGGCGCCCTCGACGGGGGCCACGCCCACCCTCGCCTCGGCGAACAGCGCCAGAGGGCGCGAGATGTCGCTAGCGTTGACCAGTGACAGCGGGTGGCTGGTCCAGGCGCGCACGGCCACGTGAGGGGCGCCTGTGCGGGCGCGCGGGCGCGAGGTGACCTGCACGTAGAGCGCCTGGTGGGAGTCTGCCCTGTTCTCCACCTTGTAGTGCCACTGGCCCGCCGTGGCCTGCGCCTCCGCCAGCCTCACAGTGATCATGTTGATGTTGGCGTCCTCCTTCTGCATGTTGGCTGTGTCGATGACCTGCCCCTGCGGGCTGACCAGGTGGATGAGGTTGCCGACGTGGGTCACGTGATAGTAGAAGATGGCAAAGACGGTGTCGGCGCCCAAGTGCGGGTCCAGCGCGAAGGTGCCCTGGGACACGGCCACGCGCCCCCCGGGGTGCTCCGCCGCGTGCACCTTCACCGGCAGGACGGACGGGCCCGTCACGCCGGCCAGCGCCGTGTACAGAGAGTCCAGCAAGTTGTAGTACATGCTGAGCTTGGAGTCGGCGCCGATGCCCTGGTCGGGCACGATGTAGGTGCGGCCGCCGCTGAGCGCCGCCACGGTCTCCAGGCCGGCGCCCGGCGTCGGGTACTTCTCGGTCAGCGGGTACACGATGGCGTGCAGCACGACGCCGGCCGCGGTCAGGGCGCGGGACGCCTCGTCGGCGCGGGCGGCGTCCAGGGGCTCTCCTCCCCCCGCAGTAACCAGCACTATATGGCCTGCACCACTACCTGTGTTGTCCTGCTGCAGCATCCGCAGCGCCTCCCGCAGGCCGCACAGGAGGCAGCGCTTGTGGTGGGGCTCCCGAGAGGGGTTCCGGGGGAGGGACGACCCCACCTTCTCCCGCGTGGCGCCGTCCGTCAGCCGCGTCAGCGGGTACTTGGTGGCCGCTGCGGAGTCGAACACGACGAGGCCGACGCTGTGGCCGTCGGGGACGTCGTAGGTGACCACCTTGCGGACAGCCTTGCGGACGAACTCCCACCGTTTCTGCGGAAACACATAAGAATGTCAGTTCAAGTAAGAGGGAGCGCGGGAGAAACTATCAACAGCAAAACAGCGCTGCGTTATGTGACCACCAGCGACTCTCACCTGCACGTTCATCACGTCCGTGTCGTCGATGAGCAGGACGATCCTGGGCGGCTGCGCGCGCACGTAGCGGAAGGCGACGTCACTCTCCTTCAGCTCTCCTTCGGCGTCCCTGAGGAGGACAACACGACTGAACTCGACTGGTTATGGCACAGGGCATGGGTATGTGAGCACTTGTGCCAGTCATGGTCGTTTATGAGCGAGCCTCCCGACTGCTATGCTTACCGATTGTTCTGGAAGTCCGGACTCGCCCTCAGCACCTCCCACACGGAGCGGCCGCCGCAGAGGAGGTTGTGGCGGGTGGGCGCCTCACGGGCGTGGCTGCCCTCGTCGCACAGCTGCGTCACCTGTGTGTGAACGCTCGGTCAGAGGGGGACTCAGGGTTATCTTTTATTTAAATTATTTTCGACAGCGAGAGAGAAACAAAATGTCGACACGCTATAAAAACAATTGTGAAGACATGCTTAAAAACTACAGCTAAACTCTACGGCGGTGAGATGACGATTTCAGAACTTGGGTGTAAGCCGCGTGCCGTCTTGAACTAATGAACTAATGATATAATGTCGACACTGGCCTAATGAAAGAAAGAAAAAAACAAGATTCCACTTACCGCAGGGTCATCGGGCAGACCCATCAAGGACGTTACTCCGCTGGGCACGTTGCGCTTCGCTCTCTCGACTGCCTCGCCTGCGTCCTCAGCCGCCGCTTGCTCCTCCGCTTCCTTCGTAAGGCTGAGCGGGCACGTGAGGTTGGCGGGGTCGCAGACGGGGTTGGCGACGACAGCGGGGAGGTTAGTGCACACGTTGGGCTTCCAGGCGCCGTCGGGGGCGCGGTAGTGCGGCGGGTGGGCGGCGCTGCCCTGGGCGCCCGCCTCGTCGAACACGCCGTAGCGGTACTCCAGCCACGCCCGCGCCAGCTGCCGACCTGGGGGGAGGGGGTGGTTAGATAACTTTCTTGGGTTGTTTTGGGGGAAGACAGAGAACACGTATTCAAAGTAAAATCTGTCTGACAATTAAAATGGTATCAATTCAGGAATCCTTTCCAGAACGACGGTTTGATTGTCACCTTCGCCTCCGCCTGCCCCTCCCTCTCCTCCCCCTCCCCCTTTCCCTCCGCCTTCCCCTCTCCCGCACCTCCACCTGGGGCTCTGTGACCTAATCATTTCTCTAATCATCCCATTTGTAGCCAGTAATAAGCAGCCACGCGACACCCAGGGACGCGGGGGGGGGGGGCTGCCCTCTTTCTCTCATCTCTTCCTTCTATTTTCTTTCTTCACCTTACACCAAGAAAGGCGAATGGGAGGGATGTACAGTGAAGATGGAGAAGACGACTGGCACAGAAGTAAACAGAAATGGGAAAGGTTGAAGAAGAAATGTATGAGACGAAAACAACGATAGAGAGAAATCAATAACAAGAGGAGAGGAAAGGAGGAAGAAAATGTAGAGACAAGGGAGAGGAAAGAGAACAAGAAGAGAGGCAATGAAATTAGAGTACGAAAGAGAGAGAGAGAGAAGAGGGAGAGAGAGAGAGGAAGAGAGGAGAGAGAGAGAGAGGAGAGAGAGAGAGAGAGAGAGAGAGAGAGAGAGAGAGAGAGAGAGAGAGAGAGAGAGAGAGAATAAATAAAAGAAATGCTCATCGTCTTCTACATAACGGCGCACCCTTCTGCCAGCCTCCGCCGCCGCCTCTCTCCGCACAGGCAATGAGCACAAGATACGCCTTTATTTCGAAAGGGGAAAAGCCAAGAAAGCAAAGAAGTTAAGAAGAGAGAGAGGGATGACATATATCCATGACCCCCTCCCCCCGACCGTCACGTCCCAAGGCTTGGATGAGGGACTTCAACAACTCCCATTGTCTTCTCGCCATTCCACTGCCATTCGCTGACCCCCGCCCCCCCTTAGCCCGTCAACATCATCATTGCCTGCTTTTTTATCTTGGTTGTTCCTCTTTAGTTTATTGTTCATTCTATGTTTTCTTCATTTTCTGTTACTTTCATTCTTACTTGTTATTCTCGTTAGAAGTCCTATTAGTAAAATTTTCATCTTCATTTCTCTTATAACTCTTATCATCACTAATGCAGAGCGGAAAAGTACACAGGAAAATCACAGGAAAAGGAGGAAAATGAACAAGATCCGACGAACGGAAAGGGGAAAGGGAGCGACCCCCCCCCCCTGCATTCTTGCCCCATGCCCACGGCTCGTCACCCATCCTGCCCCCTCCACACATACACAATACGGATATATATATATATATATATATATATATATATATATCTATATATAATATATATATATATATATAATATATATATATATATATATATATATATATATAATATATATATATTATAATATATATATAAATATATATAAAATATATATATATATAAATCTTTCTGGAAGACTTAGGGAGGAAAAGGAGATGAGAAGAGGGGAGAAGAATGAAGAAGGAGGAGGGGAAAAGAGAGAGAACATGGAAAGGGAAGAGGGGAGTGAAGAGCACAGGAAATGAGAGGATTAAGGGAAATAATCAAAACAAAGAATGCACAGCAGAGAAAAAGACGAAGCCAGAGCAAATGAGAACTCAAGACGGAAGAGCCCTATGCAGATGAGGCGCCGATTTCACGTCACAAATTCTTGCGGTTCTTAGCGTCCGGAGGGGGGAGAGGGGCGGGGAGGGAGGAGGGAGGAAAGGGGGCAAGAGGCGGAGATGGCCGAGGGGAAGCACCCCGAAGGCGGCAGAGGGCAGGGCCCGCAGCCGAGTCGCACGAAGCAGGAGGAAGGGCCGAGGGCAACCTGAGACGCCGCAGCGCGCGGATGCCGACGGAGCAGCTCCTGCGCCAAGTACATACCTGCGAGCGCCGACGCGTTGGTCGTGAGGCTGCTGTGTCCGAGCGAGACGTAGTCGCCGCGGTG
>NC_051424.1:34117032-34119532 GCF_015228065.2 Penaeus monodon | reverse complement strand
TGGGTTGTGGTGAGCAAAGCAGGAAAGTCTGTCACTCGAGTCAGTGCATGTCACCTGAAAACTTGGTTTCCTGTGGGTTGGTATGTATAAGATAACTCGGCAGATAGACAGAATGAGAAAGAGAGAGGGGGAGAAAGAATATAGGAAAGGGAAGGAGAGAGGGGGGGAGAGAGAAAAAAAAAAAAAAAAAATAAAGGAAAAAAAAAAAGGGGGGGGGGGGGAAGAGAGAGAGAGGAGAGAGGGGGAGAGAGAGAAAAGGAGGAAAAAAAAAAGGGGGGGGGGAGATGAGAGAAAAAGAGAGAGAGAGGGGGGGGGGAAGAGAGAGGAAGAGAGAGAGAGAGAGAGAGAGAGAGAGGAGAGAGAGAGAGAGAAGAGAGAGAGAGGAGAGGAGATAGAGGAGAGAGAGAGAGAGAGAGAGTGAGAGAGAGAGGAGGATGAGAGAGAGGGAGAGAGAAGCCAGAGGGAGAGAGAGCGAGAGGAGCGAGAGATAGGGAGAGTAGAGAGAAGAGGGAGAAGAGAGGGAGAAAGAGACCGAGAAAGAGAGAGAGAGAGAGAGAGAGAGAGAGAGAGAGTATGAGAGAGAGAGAGAACAGAGATGAGAAAAGGGGAGAGAGAAGGGGGGAGAAAGAAGATAGGAAAGAGAGAGAGAGGGGGGGGGCTCAAGACAAATCCACTGAAATAATTGCTCTTATTCTTGACCTCTGGCAAATTGGCAACCTCGCCGGGATGCTGCCGCTGCCTCTGAGTGAATCGTCCCAGAATGCATTGCTCAGCGGCCGTGGGCGAGCAGCGGCGTCGCGGACGAGGCTTTACGCGAAGAGCGAAGGACGCCGACGAGCGACCTGCGGAGCGGGTGTGGCGGCGGGTGCCAGGTAGCCTTTTCGTGGCTCGGCGACTGGTGTAATGACTGCCGCCGCCTCCGCCGATCCCGACCCGACTCGTCGGCCCTTCGCCTCCGCCGTGCCCGACATGAGTTCAGCCTCTAGAGCGCGACCCGACACTCGGCTGACGCCGGCACCTGGCCGGTCGGATCGCTATTTACTGCCGACTTCAAGGCTCGAGCTGAGGAGGCGTCTGCTCTCGGCCCCGGGCGGCTCGGGGCCGAGGGACGTGGAAATATATACATACATACACATAAACACACACACACACATGTATATGTGTGTGTGTAAAATATATATAATATAACACACACACACACACACACACACACACACACACATGGAGTTTGTGTGTCCGTCGATCCTACTGACGGAGGCATCCCGGCCGGGCATCCTCGACGGCATTCCCGAGCAAGGTCTATGAAAGTACTCATACAGACCTTGTCCCGAGCGGTCGTTCCGAACCTGCTGGGCGCCGGAAGCGGTCCGTGGCGCCGCCGCTGCCTGGCGGCCTCCTGGCAGAGCGCCTCAGGATGTTCGTCATTAGGACCGGGGCAACGGCGCCGCCGCCCTCGGCTCTCCGCCGCCAAGACAATCATCATCTCGGCTTGCAACTCAGCAACGTCAGCCGGGCCAGGTACGACGACGAAATAAGTAACAACAGTAACAAAGCCAAGATCGTTTCCATGATTATCATTAAAGCCATCGTTACTGTTCATAAGACAACGGCATAGCGAAAGAGACAAAGAAACAAATGCTAAAGAAACCAGGAAAAATCTGTGCTTATTGGAAAAAATGATGAATCCTTCTCGACCCCAGACCGACGGGGGGGGGGGGGGTCACTTGCCCATTGACCCTCCCTGTTGACCCTTCAGCGCCGCGACAGGAAATGAGAGAAAGGGAGGGCGAGAGAGAGAGAGAGAGAGAGAGAGAGAGAGAGGAGAGAGAGAGAGAGAGAGAGAGAGAGAGAGAGAGAGAGAGTGAGAGATAGAGTGAGAAAGATACAAACACACACACACACACACGGACAAACACACACACACTCACACTCATATATATATATATATATATATATATATATATATATATATATATATATATATATATAGAGAGAGAGAGAGAGAGAGAGAGAGAGAGAGAGAGAGAGAGAGAGAGAGAGAGAGAGAGAGTGAGAAGGGGGAGCTAATTCTCCCCTCCTACATCGCTCATCCTTCATTTTACGAGTCGCACCTCAAAACTTTTTAATATTATATTTATTATTTACTACAATATTATATTTATTGTTTACTACATTCTTCATCAGGAAAGGTAGTGATATGTGTGATAAATATGGGTAATAACGCTGACACTTTTTGGCAACGTGGGAAATGTGATTAAACATTTTTATCAGTTATGAAGTATTCCATCAATTAGGTGTCCATAATATTCTCACTGTATCGTATTATTGTCATTTTGCTGTCGGCTTCTGCTCCGCGCCCTGAACCCCGTGCGAAGGGAATTGAGAAGGGAGGGCGGAAGGTTGCGAAGGAGGGCGAAAGGTTTGCGAAGGAGGGCGAAAGGCTTGTGAAGGAGGGCGAAAGGTTTGTGAAGGAGGGCGAAAGGTTTGTGAAGGAGGGCGA
>NC_051424.1:34109532-34112032 GCF_015228065.2 Penaeus monodon | reverse complement strand
CCCGAAGGAGACATGACAGCCCCCCTTCCCCCTTTCGCGGCCTAGGATTTCCTTCTTTGACAGGGACCACGGCTTCACGGTCGCGGAGGGAGGCGTCGACATTATCATCACCATCATTATTATTGCCATTGTTGTTATAAATATTGCTATTATCATTACCATTACTTCTATCATCACTATCAGAACCATCAGTGAGTGAGTGAAAGAGAGGAGAGAGAGAGAGAGAGAGAGGAGGCGAGAGAAGAGAGAAATCACGAGAGAGAGAGAGAGAGAGAGAGAGAGAGCGAGAGAGAGAAAGGGGACAGGACAGAGAGAGAGCTTAGAGAGAGAGAGAACAGAGGGAGAGAGACGAGAGGAGACGAACAGAGAGAGAGAGAGAGAGAGAGAGAGAGAGCGAGACGAGAGAGAGAGAGAGAGAGAGAGGAGAAGAGAGGGAGGAGAGAGAAAGGAGAGAGTGAGAGAGAGAGAGAGAGAGAGAGAGAGAAGGAGAGCGAGCGAGAGAGAGAGAGAGCGAGAGAGAGCGAGGGAGAGAGAGAGGGAGAGAAGAGAGGAGAGAGCGAGAGAGAGAGAGATGATCGAGAGAGAGGAGAGAGAGAGCGAGAGAGAGAGAGAGAGAGAGAGAGAGAAGGGGTAGGTGAGAGAGAGAGAAGGGGATGAGAGAGAGAGAAAGACGGGGGGAGAGAGAGAGGGAGAGAGAGAGAGGAGAGAGGAGAGAGAGAGCCGCCGAGGAGAGAGAGAGAGAGAGAGAGCGAGGAAGAGGAGTGAGAGGAGGAGAGAGCGGAGAGAGCGAGAGAGAGGGGAGAGGAGGAGAGAGCTAGCGAGAAGAGAAAAGAGAGAGAGAGAGAGTAGAGAGAGAGAGGGGAGCGCTCGTCTCCCTCGAGCGCGCGCTCTCTCCAGGCAGGCGCGTGAGCGCTCTCTCTATCTCTCTCTTCTTATGCTCTCTCTCTCTGCTATCCTCGCTCTCTTCTCTCCCAAGATGAGTCCAAGTCACGACCTCTTTGTTATTTATTTTCCTCGCTAGATTGATCTATAATCTCTCGTTCTATCTCAAGATGAGAGAGAGACGAGAGAGGAGAGAGGAGAGACCCTGAGAGAGAGAGAGAGAGAGAAGAGGAGATGGAGAGAGGAGACGAGAGACGAGAGATGAGGAAAGAGAAAGAGAGAGAGAGAGAGAAGAGAGGGAGAGCGAGAGAGGGGGGAGTAGGAGAGAGAGAGAGAGGCAGAAGAAAAGAAAAGAAAAGAGAGAAAAAAGAGGCGGAGAGGAGAGAGAGAGGGGGGGGGAGAGAAAGAAGAGAAAGCGTAGGAGAGAGAGAGAAAAAGGAGGAGGGAAGAACAAGGAGGAGGGGGAAGGAGAGAGAGAGAGAGAGAGAGAGACGAGAGGAGGGAGAGCGAGAGAAGGAGAGAGGAGAGGACGAGAGAGAGCATGGATGAGAGAGAGAGGAGAGAGAGAGGAGCGAGAGAGAGAGAGGGGGGAGAGAAAAAGATGACAGCGGTGAGGAGTGAGCGAGAGAGAGAGAGAGAAAGAGAGAGAGAGAGAAACAGGGGGGGTGGGAAGAGAGAGGGGAGAAGAGAGAAGAGAGAGCTGGAGAGAAAGAGTGAGAGAGAGAGGGGGAAAGAGGAGGGTGGAAACGAGAGGAGAGAGAGAGACGAGAGAGAGAGAGACGACGAGATTGAGATCGAAGAGGAGAGGGAGAGAAGAGGGAGAGAGAGTCGAGAGAGAGAGAGAGAAGAGGGAGAGAAGGAGGGGAAGGGAGAAGGGAGAGAGAGAGAGGGGGTTGAGAGAAAGAGTGAGAGGAGAGAGGGGGGGCGAGAGAGGAGAGAGAAGGAGGGAGAAGAGAAGAAAGAGAGCGAGAGAGGACGGAGATGAGCGGAGAGAGAGATGAGAGAGATGAGAGAGAGAAGAGAGGAAGACGAGAGTGAGAGAGAGAGAGAGTGGGGGAGGGGAAGAGAGGGGGGAAGAGAGAAGGGGAAGAGAGAGGAAAGAGAGAGAGAGAGAGAGAGAGGGAGAGAGAGAGGGAGAGAGGAAGGGGAGAGAGAGAGAGAGAGAGAGAGAGAGATGGGGGGGGGAGACTCAGAGGCACAGGATGAACCTTCTCATCCTGTTGCCTTCGTCCGCGTCTCCTGTATCGCCTTGGTCGCCTCCGCCCCACTTCCCTCCCTCTGCCTGAGGTCCGCGGTCCCGCCAGTTTTGCATCCTTCCACAATTTGCATATCCTTCGCTGTCCGTGTCATCGGTCTGCTACTCTCCGTGAACACAATCGGTCCTTCTCCACGCCCTCTGCCCCACAGGATCTCTCCCGAGGCTGCCTGCTTCCGTGAATAATTCCAAGAGGAAGGACAGGCTGGTGCGATCCCCACGAAAGCCGGCGCCAAACACTTCTCTGATCGTAAATACACTTCAGACATGGACGAAACGCGAGGAGGCAGAGCCCGGCTCCAACCAGGCACACACGACAGGACGGTCGGGGCGCGTTGCCACCGAGACAGACAAGCAATTTCA
>NC_051424.1:34096185-34097960 GCF_015228065.2 Penaeus monodon | reverse complement strand
TAATCTGCTTGAAAATCATGATAGGTTCATGTTTGCAATAAAAATAATAATAAAAAATAATTAATTAGATTTTGAAACTAGCAATTCGTATTGAACAGGTGCTATTTTCTGACATAGGCAATTGCAAAGATCTGCTCTGCGTGAGCACTGACTCGTGGAGATACGTGATTAATCAAAGTGAGAGGGAAAATGGGCGTTGGTAATGACACAATAATCTTTTTAAGTGGCGATGGTGATGTTCAAAACAACACAATGATAATTGTTAGTGACAGAACCACTCGTGGAAACTATTGTATGACATGTTCCTAGTCATAGTGATGAATGTACACGTTCACATTCACCGTTAAATAAAAAGTAAAGAAACAAATATTGCTTTGAAATTAGCATTAATGTTTATCTGTACATGTTTTAATTAATTTGAAATATTGCAATCCAACTTGCACGAATCGCCAGTGATACTTTAGTTAACCCTGTTTCTCAGGGGAAGTGACGTTTTTTCTGCCACGGAAACGAAGAAAACGGAAGTGGAAATTTGATGGAGACTACGTTTGTTGTGAATGGCAATAGATATATTCAAAGCAAATAACTATAATAAATGTAGAGCTCACATATAGGCAATTGTGTTATTTTGGGAAACACATTTTAGGAAGAGCGATACATAAGATAAGGTAGATTTATTACAAGATGTATATATGTAATTTTGTGTTTAAAGGTTTATTATTCATATATTTCTACTGTCACATTGTGTGGACTGTAGTACTGTTAATAAACTTTACTACAATATTCAATCATTAAAAGCCAAGTGACGTAACAAAATTTGATCAAGTCAATTGTAGTGTAACCAAATACCTTAATCACCACTGACAATCCGTCATAATGAATGAAAAAAATCATCAACATAACGTAAACACTGGAAAGATGAATGCATATCCGTAAACTATCTATACTTGTCCATTGTGGATGATTCGGTTTTTCGTCACGAACTCCCTCGCAAGGGCTAGGGCGGCGCCTTCTTTCGAAGGACTTTGGTTCTGGCAGGTGGCGGCTGTTGCCCCGAGTGGACGCCCTTCCTTTTGACCTCAGACATTAGGGCGGGATTCGAAAACGCGCGTGTTGAGTGACTGACCTTCATGGTCCCAGCCACGCGCGTCACCGCTGGGCCATAAAATTACAATGAAAATTTACCGGATATCTGTTATGCTCTCTGTGGTGATTCTCTCTGTGGACAAGGAAGCACAAGTTACAAGTTCATAGGTTCAACAAAGATACAAAAACAAAAATAAAGAAGACACTCTTGCTACTCTAATGCACGTATATAAAATATCTATGTAGACAAAATAAATTGTTACAATGTTAACAATATAAAACAAATGACTGTTTTTCCATATGCCCTACGTGTATGTAAATAAGTAGCTACACTAAAGTAACATCACAAGTAAGGATACTGTCGGTAAATATATTACACAATATCACGGATTATTGTCGGGCATATCTGCTGCCTCACAACACAAAACCCTGACACTGTTCATGGCAGTGTCACTATAACTACATATATCACACTACTATCAGTCTCACTCACAACCCTATGGGTAGGTAGGTTCTTTTATATCATATTGATTGATGAGGCCAATCATCTGTTTCATAGATTACATAATATTCAGAAGGGAAAATAATTATCAATATAACTAATATCCTGTACTAAAATAGGTTTTCCATCACCAGTATCAAGACATTTAAAAAATCCGTCACCACTGAGAAAGTTTCAATAACAGCAC
>NC_051424.1:34086185-34091185 GCF_015228065.2 Penaeus monodon | reverse complement strand
ATATCTCCAAGGCCGAATTTTCCACAGGTGTCATTTTTTAGATTATTTTTTTCCTACTTTGGCGTTGAGGTCTCCCATGATTATTTTTTACATCTCTGTTAGGGATTGTGTCTAAAGTATCTTGGAGAGAGTTATAAAAAATTCCATTTCTTCATCACTTGCAATATTGGTTGGTGCGTAGCATTGTATATACTAATATTATGAGGTTTTGCTTGTATTCTGACTTTTAAAATGCGATCATTTATTGGGCTGTACCCAATTAGTGCATTTGCAGTTTTTTTTCGTGAGAATCATAGCAACTCCGTGACTATAATTTCCTTCTTCTTTTCCAGAAAAAAGAACTGTCTTGTTTTCTTTAGTTTTGAAACTTCCATTACTTTTCCATGTGGTCTCACTGATTCCTAGTATTTGAATGTTGTATCTATCCATTTCGTTACAGACAGTATGTATTTACCATCTCTTTCATTTTCCTTACGTTCCACGTTCCGATTTTTAATGTGTTTTCTTAATTGACCTGTTTCTTTATCTTCTTTGTCTTCCAATGCATGTTTAACATTGTCAGCCTGGTTGCCCACTAACTAACGCGCCCCTTGATAACCCACGCGACGGGCGATGTGGTATGATTGTCGTTTCTGTATTTATCATTGGTGTAGAGTTTGTCAGGAGAAAATAAAGTTGAGTGGAATCCCCCAGCTCCTTCTCAACTCGCAGTCTCCAACTAATTAGGAGGAACTATTTCTGCCGCTTTTAAACAGTTACACTGTAATACGCCAGACATATTATTTGGTGAAACCAGTAATCAGTAGAACTGAAGGTGTTTTCACCAGATATCCACTGCCCTGCTGCCGACAGTTTCACCGCAACCCTGGTATAGGGAGTTAATAGGGTGCTATCCTTGTTCAAGGGAACCCTAGGGTGCAGTTTATTGTCTTACCCAGGACAATATATATATATATACATATATATATATATATAGTATATATATTATCATATATATATATATATATATATATTATATATATATATATATATATATATATATATATATATATATATATATATATATATATATATATATATATATATATATATATATATATATATATATATATATATAATATATATATATATATAGATATCATATATATATATATATATATATAAATCATATATATATATATATTATATATATATATATATAGATATATATTGTCCTGGGTAAGACAATAACTGCACCCTAGGGTTCCCTTGAACAAGGATAGCACCCTATTAACTCCTATACAGGGTTGCGGTGAAACTGTCGGCAGCAGGGCAGTGATATCTGGTGAAAACACCTTCAGTTCTACTGATTACTGGTTTCACCAATAATATGTCTGGCGTATTACAGTGTAACTGTTTTAAAAGCGGCAGAAATAGTTCCTCCTAATTAGTTGGAGACTGCGAGTTGAGAGGAGCCTGGGGATTCCACTCAACTTTTATTTTCTCCTGACAAACCTCTACACCAATGATTAAATACAGAAACGACAATTCATACCACATCGCCCGTCGCGTGGGTTATCAGGGGCGCGTTAGTTAGTGGGCAACCAGGCTGACAATGTTAAACATGCATCTGGAAGACAAAGAAGATAAGAAACAGGTCCAATTAAGAAACACATAAAAATCGGACGTGGAACGTAAGGACAAAGAAAGAGATGGGTAAATTACATACTGTCTGTAACGAAATGGATTAGATACAACATTCAAATACTAGGAATCAGTGAGACCAATTGGAAAAGTAATGGAAGTTTCAAACTAAAGAAACAAGACAGTTCTTTTTTCTGGAAAAGAAGAAGGAAATTATAGTCACGGAGTTGCTATGATTCTCACGAAAAACTGCAAATGCACTAATTGGGTACAGCCCAATAAATGATCGCATTTTAAAAGTCAGAATACAAGCAAAACCTCATAATATTAGTATTATACAATGCTACGCACCAACCAATATTGCAAGTGATGAAGAATGGAATTTTTTTATAACTCTCTCCAAGATCTTTAGACACAATCCCTACAGAGATGTAAAATAATCATGGGAGACCTCAACGCCAAAGTAGGAAAAATAATCTAAAAATGACACCTGTGGAAAATTCGCCTTGGAGATATAAATGAAAGAGGTAAAGATTTTATTGAATTCTGTAGTACAAATAATTTAGTTATAGCCAATACATTGTTCCAACACCACCCAAGACACTTGTACACGTGGTTTTCACCAGACAAAAGAACACGCAACCAAATTGACTACATTGTGCTGAACCAAAATGGAAGAGTTGCATAAAAAATTCCAAAACAAGACCTGGTGCCGACTGCAACAGTGACCACCAACTAATAACTATCGACTTTAAAATAAGACTAAAAAAGATGGAGCGTCCACACCACCTCTAAAGCTCGACTACAAAACTCTTGATAACAATTACAGAATTACAGTGTAAAACAAATTTGAAATACTCAATCAATGTGAAGATGATAAAACAACAAATGAGTTGTGGGAAGAAGGAAATGAACTCTTGCTGAGCACTGCTTAGAAACTATCGCCAAAAAGAAAAAGACAAATTCCCCTGGATATCTGAAAAAACACTAGTGAAATTGAACAAGAGATGCCTAAAATAAAAGGTATCAATAATCCAGTTGAAAAAGTAATTTACAAAAAACAAAATACAAAAATTCAAAGATTATTGCGACAAGATAAGGAAAAATATTTAAATGAACATTGCCAGAGAATTGAAAACTTTTCTATCAATAAGACAACTAAAGAACTCTACCAGGAGTACGAAACATCACACGAAAATTTAAACCTACAAGGACACTATCAAAACTGAAGATTGACTTGTTTTTATGTGATGGAAAGAAGTCAAAGATAGATGGAATCAATATTGTTCCAACTTATACCAAAAGATAAAAATCTAACAACAACATTAATTAGACTCAGTGACAGCGAGGATGAACCACCGCCACTACTGGACGAAGTTATAAAAGCCATAAAAGAAGTAAAGAATAACAAGAGCCCCGAATAGATGAAATAACAGCAGAACTAATTAAGAATGCTGGCGAAAGTGTTGAATACTTCTTCTACAAACTCTGTACAAAAATATGGAATGAAAGAAAATGGCCAGAAGACTGGGTAAAATCAGTCTTTACTCCCATACCTAAAAAAGGACGCACTCCATGCAACAATAATAGACAATTGCCTTAATAAGTCACAGCAGCAAATTTTGTTGAAAATTATTGCTGAAAGAATGAAGTTAAAGTTAAGAGAGGAAATTGCAGACGAACAAGCGGGTTTTCGCCCTGGAAAAGGTACCAGAAACCAGATTCTAAATTTTAAATTGATCATAGAGAAAAACAGAGAACATCAAAAAGACCTATACCTGTGTTTCATCGATTATGTGAAAGCTTTTGATACTGTTGATCACGATATCCTCTGAATAACATGTACGATATGAGTTTCCAAAACACATCATCCAATTAATAAAAGCCTTGTATGACCAACAAAGCAGCTGTAAGACCACTTATGGGTTAACAGAATGGTTCGAAGTCAAACAAGGAGTACGACAGGGTTGCATTCTGTCTCCGCACCTCTTTAATATATATTCTGAAACAATTATGAGAGGTGCTCTAGAGAATTTTGAAGGAACTGTGGATGTTGGAGGATACAAATATCAAATCTGAGGTACGCCGATGATATAGTTTTGATTGCCAGCAGTATCACTGAACTACAACAACTACTAGATAAAGTTAGAGAAGCAAGCGAAAAGGCTGGCTTGTTTCTTATGCCAAGAAAACTAAGATCATGAAGATTCAAAGATAACCGGCAATGAACAATGATGAACATGTTACAATCAATGGAATGATTGTGGAAAATGTGAAAGAGTTCACTTATCTTGGAGCTGTTTTAACTAATACATATGATGATTCACTGGAGATAAAAAGAAGAATTACCATTGCCAAAAGCGCCACAATTGCTCTCAATAACATCTGGAAGACCGAAGCATTACCTTACGGACAAAGCTGAGGTTATTGAACTCATTAGGTTTCCCAATTGCATCATATGGTTCTGAGTGTTGGGTGTTGAAGTAGATAGACAAGAAAAAGACCAATAGTTTTGAAATGTGGTGTTACAGACGAGTACTGTGTATTAGCTGGACAGAGAAGAAGACGAATGATGAAGTGCTGAGAAAAATAAATTGTAAAGACCGACTGTTGGACATCTTGACAAGAGGAAATTAAAGTTTATTGGTCATGTAATGAGAAGTAAAAGTATTGAGAAAAACTTGCTGACAGGGATGGTGATGGGAAACAGAGGAAGAGCAAACCGAAGACAAGACTGAGCGACAATATCAAGATATTTGCGGGCTGTCGATGGTATAAGTGGAAAGAAAAGCGTAAGATCGAGTTTAGTGGCGAAGGATGGTGGAGAGGTCCACGGCTGCTCAAACATGAGCATACCGTTATTGATTGATATATATATATATATATATATATATATATATATATATTATATATATATATATGTGTGTGTGTGTGTGTGTGTGTGTGAGTGTGTGTGTGTGTGTGTGTGTGTATGTGTGTGTGTGTGTTTGTGTGTGTGTGTGCGTGTGTACACACACACACACACACACACACACACACAAACAAACAAACAAGCAAGCACACACACACACACACGCGCGCGCTCACACAAACAAACAAACACAGACACACAGACACACACACACACACACACACACACACACACACACCACACACACACACGCACACACACACACACACACAAGAAACACACGAATATGCCGAAGGCCCTTTCGCATTTACTGCATCTGATGAAACGTAAATACGAAAAGGCCTTCGACATATTCGTGTGTTTTCTTGTATTTCCCTTCGTTGTTCTACTTGCAATTTGTTCGACATGAATTCCAGACACACACACACACTCATATTTTATATACATATACACTGATCATAATATT
>NC_051424.1:34077975-34086085 GCF_015228065.2 Penaeus monodon | reverse complement strand
CCGGGGGAACCCTTCCCCCTTTGGCGGGAAAAAGGCCCCGTCCCCCCGCCTTTGGGGGAAGGCCCGGGGGGGCCTGGGCAAGGGGGGGGGAATTCGCCCTCTCTTTTTTTTCTTTCCTTCTCCAGCACGTGGCAAACAAAGGCCCTCTCCGCCGCCTCCGTCCGCCACAAAGCCGGCTCTTGGCTCGCAAGGGCGCCACGACATAAATCCTACGCTCGAGCCCGGCGTCGAAGCCGTCCTTGCGTCCACACAAAGCGAGTCGAGTTTTATCTCCAGTTGTGGCCAAAGAGCCTAATGAAGGAGCCTCGCCTTTATGCGCGGACGCCGAGGGGCAACACGGGAAGGGGCCGCACCCTCGCCGCCCACAAAGGGCTCAAAGGGAAGAATCGGAGCCGAGCGAGCGCAGGTCGGGAGCGGAGGCAGAGATAGCCTTTTTGTCACTCTGGCTTTAACGAAATCTTTGAAAGGGTCTGAAGGAGGGCGTCGGTTAGCCAAGGCAGACATCGAGCCTGGCTGCTGAGTGTACATGGGTACTTAGGATAAAGATAATGATGACGATAACGAAAACAATGAAAATGATGTTAATGATAATGGTGATAATAATGATGTTGATGATGATAAAATAATAATGGTGAATAAGTAAATCAATAAATAATAATGATAATAATAATAAAGATAAATAATAATAATAATAATAATAATAAAAATAATAATAATAATAATAATAAAATGATAATAATAAAAATATAAAAAATAAAAATAAAATAATAATAATGATAATAATAAAAATAATAAATAATGAAATGGAAGAAAAAACCCACAATACAAAAAAAATATTTTGGGGGTTTTTTTTCCATTGTATCAGAGGAAAGAGTGTTTTGCTATTCAATAATGATAATGGTAATAATAATAATAATAATAAAATAATAATAATAATAAAAATAATAAAAATAAATAATGATAATAATAATAAAAAATAAAAATAAAAATAATAAAATAACAGTATTGATAATAATAATAAAAACGATAATGATAATGCTAACGAAAGATAATGTAATGATAAGTAAAAGGTAATGATATAATGATCTAATAATAATAAAAATAAATTAATAATATTGATATGATAAAGATAATAATAAAAATAAAATAAAATAATAATAAAATAAGATAAATAATAATAATAATAAAGAAATAATGTAATAATAAAAAATAATTATAATTTAAAAACAAAATAATAATAATAAAATAATAAAATAATAAAAATAAAATAATAATAATAATAATAAATTAATAATGGAAATAATAAGATAATAATAATAAAAATAATAAAATAATAATAATAAAAAATGATGATTAAAAAAATAACAATAAAAATAATAATAATAATGATAAATATAAGATTCATATGACAAAAAATTACACATCTGAACATCTTTTAATCACGAATTCCCGCGGAAAAGCTGATTTGCCTCAGAAAGGGAGCCCCGGGCCCCCCCCCAAAGCCCCTGGCAGGGCCCCAGGATGCGCATTTAGAGGGCCCCAGCCTCCCCCCAGAATCGCCCTCTTTTTAAAAAGGGGGAAAAAGTGAAACGAGAAACAAACGAGGAAAACGGAAAGCGGGGGGAAAAAAATGAAAAAGAAGAAAAAAAAACTGTTGAATAAGGGATTATAAAAAAGTTAAAAAAAGAAAAATAAATTTTTTTCAAAAACCAAAGAACTTACCGGGTATGAGATCATACGGGAAAAGGGAAAATAAAAGAGGGAGAGGAGTGAAGCAAAGAGGCGAAAGGAAAGGGGAAGCGAGGGATCTGATACCACTCCAGATAATAATGTTTCTGACATTTATTGTTGGAGTTATAGATTCCGTGTATGAGGCATAAAACCCTACAGAAAGAGCCCAGCGAAGGGGAGGGGAGCGAGAGAGGAGAGAGAGAGAGAGAGGAAAAAAAGAGAAAAGAAAGAGGAGAGGAAGAGGAGAGAGAGAAGAAAAGGAAAAGAAAATAAAAAAGAGGGAGGAGAGAAGAAAGAAGAGGGGGAGGGGAGGAAGAGAGAGAGAAGAGAAGAAAGGAGAGGGAAAAGGAGAGAGAGAGAGAGGGGGAAAGAGGGGGGAAGAGGGGTGAGGAGAGAGGAAAGACGAGAGAGAGGGGAGAGAAGAGAGGGGGAGGGACCCAGAGGGGAGAGGGGAGGGGAAAAAAGGAGGAGAGAAGGGGGAGGAAAGGAAGAGGAGAAGAGAGGAAAAAGAAGAAAAAGAGGAGAGAGAGAGAGGGAGAAAAGATTTGGGGAGAGGAGAAAGAGGGGAAAAAGAGGAAAAGGGAGAAGAAAAGAGAAAGGGGGAGAGAGAAAGAGAAAAGGAGGAAGAGAGGGGGGAGGGGGGGAGAGGAGAGAGAGGGAGGAAAGAGAGGGAGAGAGAGGAGGAGGAGAGGAGAGGGGAGAGAAAGGGGAGAGACGAGAGGAAAGGAGGAGGAAGAAGGGGAGAGGGAGATAGAGAAAAAAAAGAGAGCGAGAGGGGGGGGAGAGAAAGAGAAAAGAGAGAGAGAGAGAGAAAGAGAGAGAGAAGGGGGGAAACGAGAGAGGAGGAGAGAGAGAGAGAGAGAAGAAAAACCCCGGGGAGAGGGAGAGAAGAGAAAGAGGAGAAAGAGAAGAAAAAGAAAAGGAGAGAAGGAGAGGAGAGAGAGAAAGAGGGGAGAGAGAGGAAGAGGGGGAGAAGAGAGAGAGAAAAGAGGGGAGGAGAAAAGGGGGGAGAAAGGGGGAGGAAGAGGGGGAGAAAAAGGGGGAAAGGGGGGGGAGAGAGAAAGGGGGAAAAAGGAGAGAGAGAAAAGAGGGGAGGGGAGAGAGAGAGAGAAGGGGAGAGAGGGGAAGTGGAGAGAGGATGAAGGAGAAAAAGAGACGGATGTTGAGGAGAGAGAAAAAAGAAGGGGAAAAAGACGAGGAGAAAAAGGGGGGGGGGGGGGGGGGGGGGGAAGAAGAGAGAGAGGGAAAAAGGAGAGAGAGAGGGGGGAGAAAAAGGGGGGAGAGAGCAGAAAAGAGAGAGAGGGGAAGGGGAGAGGAGAGAAGAGAGAGAAAGAAGAGAGGGGGGGAGGGAGAGAAGACGGAGAAGAAGGGGGAGAGAGAAAGGGAGAAGAAAAAGAGGAGAAAAAGATTGGGGGAAGAGAGAGTGGGGAGAGAGAGAGGGGAAAAGGGGGGAGAGAAAGAGAAAGAGAGAGAAAGAGGACGAGAGAGAGAGGAAGGATGGGAAGAGGGGAGAGGGAGAAAAGAAGGGGGGAGGGAGAGAACGAGAAAGAAGAGAGAGAGGAGAGAGGGGAAGAGGCCAGGGAGGGAAGAGGGAAAGAGGGAGAGAGAGGGGAGGAGAGAGAGAGGGAAGGGAGAGGGGGAGGGGACGGAGGGGGGGGGGGAAGGAGGGGGGGAGAGAAAAAGAGAGGAAAAAGGAGGGGAGAGAGGGGAGGAGGAAAGAGAAAATAGGAGAGAGAGGGGAAAAAAGAGAGGGGAGGGAGGGGAAAGAGGAAAGAGAGAGAGAGGGGGAGAAACCCCAGGGGGATAGAGAGAGAAGAGAGAGAGAGAAGGAAAGAGGAGAGGGAAAGAAGAGGGGGAGAGGTAGAGAGCGGGGTTTTTTAGGAGGAGAGAAAAAAAGGGGGAGGGGAGAGAGGAGCGATAAAAAGAGGGGGAGAGGGGGGAGAGAGAAAGCGGGGGGAGAGAGAGGAGAGGGTGAGGAAAGAGGGGGAGAGAGAGAGAGAAAGAGGGAAAGAAAGGGGAGAGAGAAAAAGTGAGGGGGAGAGAAAAAAGACGAGAGAGAAAAGAGAGAGGAGAGGCGAGGAGGAGAGAAGAAGGAGAGAGAGGAGGGGTGGGGGGGAGAGAAAGAGGAGAGAGAAAGAAAAAGAAGAGAAAGGAGAGAGAGAGAGAGGAAAAAGGGGGAAGAGAGAGAGGGGAGAGGGAGGAAAAGGGGGGGAGAGGGGAGAGAGAGGAAAAGGGAAGGGGAGAAGAGAGAGGAGAAAAAGAGAGAGAGAAGAGGGGAGGGGGGGGGGGGAGAAGGAGGGGGGAAAAAAGAAAAGAGAAAGAAAGAAGAAACAGAGGGGGAAAAGGAGAAGGGGGGGGAGGGGAGAGAGGAGAGGAGAGAAAGAGAGAGAGCAGAGAGAGAGAAAGGAAAAAGAGAAGAGAGGAGGGGAAGAGAGAGAGGGAATTGGGGAGAGAAGAAAAGGAAAGGGGGAGGAGAGGAGAAAAGAAAAGAGGGGGAAAAGGGGAGAGGAGAGGGAGAGAAAGAGAAAAGGAGAGAGAGAGGAGAGAGAGGAAGAGAGTGGGAGAGAGGGGGGAGAAGAGGAGAAAAGAGAAAGAGAGGAGAGGAGAGAGAGAGGGGGGGGGGGGGAGAGAGGAGGAGAGAGGAGAGAACCCAGGGAGAAGAGAGGGGAGAGAGGAGGGAGAAAGAGATGGGAGAGAGGGGGAGAGAGAGAGAGGGGAGAGAGGGGGAGAAAAAAAAAGATGGGAGAGAGAGGGAGGGGGAGAAAAAGAGAGAGAGAGAAAGGGGAGAGAGAGAGAAGGATTGGGGGAAGAGAGAGAGAGAGAGAGAAAGAAGGGAAGAGAGAGAGGAGAGAGAGAGAAAAGGGAGAGAAAAAAGAGAAGAGAGGGGAGAGAAGGGGAGAGGGGAGGGGAAAGGGGAGAGAGAGGGAAAGGAGAGAGAGAGAAAAGAAGAGAGGGGAGAGAGAGGGGGGGGGGAGAGAGAGAAAGAGAGGGAGAGAGGGGAGGGGGAGAAAAGAGAGAGAGAGAGAGACGAGAAGAGAGAGAAAGAGAGAGAGAAAAGAGAGAGGGGAGGGGAGAGAGAGAGAGAGAGAGAGAGAAAGACGAGAGGGGAGGGGGAGGATTTAGGAGAGAGAGAGAAAGAGGAGAGAGAAAGAAAAGAGAGAAAGAGGGAGAGAGAGAGAGAGGGAGAAAGAGAGGGAGGAGAGAGAGAGGAGAGAGAAAGAGAGAGAGAAGAGAGAAAAGAGAGAGAGGAAAAGAAGAGAAAGAGAGAGAGAGGGGAAAAGGGGAGAGAGAGAGAGAGAGAGAGGAGAGAAGAAGAAGGTGAAGAGGGGAGAGAGAGAGGGGAGGGGAGAGGGGATGAGAGAAGGGGGGAAGAGAGGAGAGAGAGAGAGAGAGAGAGGGGGGGGGGGGAGAAAAAAAAGGGAAATAGGCGAGAAAAGGGGAAAAAAGAAAGGGGAATAAAGAGAAGGAAAAAGAAAAAAGAAACGAAAGGAAAGGAAGAGGGATAAAAGAAGGGGGAAAAGAGGGGGGATTTTAAAAGGGGGGGGAAAAGGAGGGGGAAGGAAGAAAAAAAAGGGGAGAAAAGGAGGGGGGAAAAAAGGGTGGACGAAGACCCAAGGAGCGGAGGGAGAGGAAGAAGAGGAGAGAAAAAAAAAAAGAAAACAAAGAAAAGGGAAAAAGAAAAAAAAAAAGAGGGAGCAAAAGAAAGAGGAGAAGAATGAGAAAAAGAAAAAAGAGGGGGGGGGGGAAAAGGAGAGGGGGATAAGAGAGAGAGAGAGGGGGGAGGGGGAGAGAGGGGGCGGAGAAGAGGGGAGACGGGGAAAAGAGATGAGAGAGAGAGAGAGAGAGAGAGAGGGGGGAGAGGGGAGAGAGAGAAAAGGAGAGGGAAAAAAAGGGAGAGAAATGAGAGAGAGAGAAAAAAAAGAGAGAGGAAATAGAGAGAGGAAGGGGGAGAGAGAGAAAAGAGAGAGGAGAGAGAGAGAAGAGGAGGAGAGAGAAAGAGAAGGAGAGAGGAACGAGAAAAGAGAGAGGGGAGAGGAGAGAAGAGAGGAGAGGGGAGGGGGGAGAGAGAGAGGGGGAGAGAGAGGGGACGAGGGGGAGGAAAAAAAGGGGGAGAAAAAGATGAAGAGAGAAAAAGAGAGAGGGAAAAAGATGAGAGAGAAAGAGGGGAGAGAAGATTTTTAGAGAGAGAAAGAGGGGGAGAGAGAAAAGAGAGAGAGAGAAGAGAGAGAAAAAGGGGAAAAAAGAGGAAAAAAGAGAAGAGAGGGGAGAGAGGAGAAAAAGAAGAAAAGAGAGAAAAAGAGAGAGAGAGAGAGGAAAAGAGAGAGAGAGAGAGAAGGGGGAGAGAGAGAGAGAGAGGGAGAGAGGGGGGGAGGGGGGGAGGGGGGGGGAGAAAGATGAGAGGGGGAGAGGGGAGAGAGAGAGAGAGAGAAAGGGGTAGATTTAGAAAAAAAAGGAGAAACAGGCCCAGAAAAGCCGAAAGAACAAAAGGGCAAAGGGCGGAAAACCAAAACAGACCGAAGAACCCAAGAAAAAGAAAAAGGAAAGGAAGAGGGAAAAGAAGAAGGGAAAAGAGGGAAGGCGAACCCTTTTTGGGGGGGGAAAGGAAGGGGGGAAGGACTGAAAGGAAAAAGGAGAGAAAAGGAAAGGGGGGAAAAAAAAAGGGGAGGAGAGAGAAGGAGGAGGAGAGGATTGAAAGAGGAGAAAGAAAAATTTAAAAGGGGAAAAATTAAAAGAAAACCGGGAAATTAGAAAAACAAAGAGGGGGAAAGAGATGGAAGGAGAAAGATTAAAAGAGAAAGAGAAAAGAGAGGAAGAGAGAGAGAGAGGAGAGAGAAAAGAGAAAAAGAGAGCGAGGGGGGGAGGGGGGGGGGGGGAGAAGAGAGAGAGAGGAGAGGGAGAGAGAAAGGAAAAGGGAAAAGGGGGAGAGGGAGAGAGAACGAGAAGAAGCGAAAAAAAGGCCGAGAAAAGGGAAAGAGAGAGGAAGAGAGGCGAAGAAGACCGGAGAAGGGAAAAGAAAAGAGAAAGAGGAGAGAGAGGGGAGGAGAGAGAGAGGAGAGGAAAAAAAAAGAAGGGAGAGAAACGAGAGGGGAGAGAGAAGAGGAAAAAGAGACCCGGGGAAAAGAGAGAGAAGAAGAGAGGGAGGGAAGGAAAGAGAGGGGAGAGAGAGATGAGAGAGAGAGAGAGAAAAGAAAAGGAAAAAACAGCAGGGCCCCCCCCAGAGAGGAAAAAGGAAGGAACCCGGGGAAGAGGGGGGGAAAAAGGGCGGGGGAGAAAGAGGAGGAGGGGGGAAGGGAAAAGGGAGGGGGAGAAGAGTGGGGAAAGCCCCCAAAAGGCCCAAAACCGGGGAAGAAAATGAAGAAGGAGAGGAAAGGAAAGCCAAAAAGGGAAAAAAACAAACAGGCCCGAAAACAAGGAACAAGGGAGAGAGAAAACAACGCGCAGAAAAGAAGGAGGACAGAGAAAAGGGAAAAAAGGGGGGGGAAAGAAGGAAAAAAAAAACCCAAATTGAAGGGTTAAGGGGGAAAATTAAGAGGAAAGGGAAAAAAAAAAAATGAAAAGGTTGGGGGGGAGAGGGAAAGGGAAGAAGGGAGAAGGGAAAAACTTAAAAGGATGGAAAAAAAAATTTAAGAAGAAGAAGGAAAAACAGGGGAGAAGAAACCGGGGAATGAGAAGGGAGGGGACGAGAGTGGAAAAAAAGGGGGGGAAGGAAGGGGGGGAAAAAAGGGGGGGGGAGGGGGAGGGAAGGGAAGAAAAAGAAGGGGGGGAAAAATAACAGGGGAAAAAAAAAAAAGCAAAGGAAAACAACCCGAAACAACAACCCCAACAGCAGGCCCCCGGAGAAAGGAGGAGAAAGGGGAAAACACAGACAGGAAGGCCCAAGAAAGGGAGGAAAGGGGGAAAGGGGGGGGAAGGGGGAGGGGAGGAAAAAAGAGAGGAGAAGAAGAAGAAAAAAGAAGGGGGAAAAAAAGGGGAAAAAGAAGAAGAAGAAGAAGGGGAAAACCGGGGGATAAAGGGAAAAGGAAAGGCCGGGGAAAAAAACAAAGGGAAAGGGGGGGTTTGGCCAATTCGGGGTGGAAGGGCCCCAGAAAAAGGGGGGCCCGGGGGGGAAAAAGGGGGGAAGGTTGGAAAGGGGGGGGGATGTTTTTTTTTTTTTTTTTTTTTTTTTTTTTTTTTTTTTTTTTTTTTTTTTTTTTTTTTTTTTTTTTTTTTTTTTTTTTTTTTTTTTTTTTTTTTTTTTTTTTTTTTTTTTCAAAAACCCCCCCAAAAAAAAGCCCGCGCCCCCCCCCCTTTTTAAAAGGGGGCCTGCCGGTCCCGCCCTGGCCCCCCCCCTTTCCCTCCCCCCACCTTTTTCCCCCTTGGGCCCCTCAAAATTTCTAAA
>NC_051424.1:34055475-34062975 GCF_015228065.2 Penaeus monodon | reverse complement strand
CACAACGATGGAAAGGAAAACAGCCACAATAAGAAATGAAATGAAATCGTGACGTTTCGAAGCCTCCATGAGTTCCTCTTCAGAAGAAAAATAAATCGAAATGGAATTTGATCCATTTCGGTTGATCACTCGTCTGACGAGGAACTCGCGATGAGCTCGAAATGTCATGGGTTCATTTCATTTTTTATTGTGTCTGTTTTCGCTTTTACTCAGATATACATAGCATGGCCACGTGTGTGTCCATCGCCCACCCCGCTCCCCTCCCCCGCCCCTCGTCCGCCACGCCCGCCTGAGAGCGCCCGCCGCCCGCCCGTTCCCACGCCTCGCTCGCGCGCCCGCTCACCCTTCCTCTCGCTTTCGGTCTGACATCAGCATCCGCTTTATTTCCCTCTTCATTCCTGCCCGTGCCTGTGGTTCCATCGTCACTGCCGTCTTGTTGCCAATACTACTTTCGTTAACAAAAAAACAGGGAAAAATCATTATTCTAATATATTTACGATGATAATTATTCTCATTCTGATTAATTTCAATGTGCTTTGTTTCTCTCATCACCATTATTGCTATCATGATTGTTGTAAATATTATGTTTTTTATCATTACTGTTATTACTTTTATTATCATTATCAGTATTATTATTATAATTCTTATTACTATTATTATCATTATTATTATTATTAACATTATTATTATTATTATTATTATTATTATTATTGTTGTCATTGTTATGATGTCATTATTTTTATTATCATCGTTATTTTTATTATCATCCTTATTGATTATTATCATTTTCTCTTTCATCATCATCGTTACCACCATCTTTCCCGTTATTTTGCCCCCCCCCGTGGGGGGGCTCCCACGTTAACCCTTCGAGTGCCCCCCCCCTCCCCGCGTAGCTTCGCCATTTCTTATTAATTTCCAGGTTATTAGTCGATCGATCACGGCGCGTCCTCTCGGCCGTTGCCTGCGGCGGAGAATCCCGAGGGAAACGGCGCAGAGGGCGACGAAGGAGAGACGGGAGGCCGAAGATCCTTCCTAGCGCGGGCGCTAGGAATGATTCAGTCGCCAAGATGTGACGAGGCCCTTGCGACCCGTCCTCCCGTAGGGGCCAGGGAAGGGATTAATAAGGATGAAATCCTGATCCGCCGAGCAGAAGCGAATCATCCGGCGTCGCCCGACAGGCGGAGGACAAAGGGCTGCGTCAGGCGCTCTGCGACGCGGCTCGAAACGGCGTGTAATTCGTCGTGTTTATTTTCCATTTTCGTTCACCGTCGCCTGCGTCGGCGCCACAAACCCACAGCCACCAAAGCCGACACCGGACCCTCCCTCAACCAGAAAGGCGGCGTCGCGTCCAAAGGGGGCGATTTAACCCTTTTAGGAGCTGGAATAGGGGTGGGGGGGGCGTCTTTAGAGCCTCCGGAGCCCAAATATTTGTGCTCTTCCTTTTGAGTTCCGATTTGACGTCGGTCACGGAGGCCACCCGTGCCGACGCCGCCGTTTTGTCCGCGAAATCGGCCGAAATTTCGAATTTGCTCGGACTTTCCCGTCGCCTGGGCTCTCGGGTTCGAAAACGACGCTTTGTGCCGTCTTGCGCGTCTATCTCCGTCGACAAAGGCAGGGAGCGAGGCCGGCTCTCTTTTTCGTACTGATAATGGTAATGGTAATTGATACTGATATTGATATTGATAACGTTTATTTAGTCAATATACATAAAGACAGTTTGACATACACAAAATAAAAATAAAATGTCTAAGCCTCCTGAGAAGACAAGCTCTCTTAAGAAGGCACCTTATTATTAGGGAATTAATGTGTATTTAAATGTTTAGACTAGATAGTGTTCCAGTCTGATACAAATGACTATTTCCAGAATTGTACTCATTACGGGCAGAACTGATACTTTTCTGTAGTTATGGATATTGGTTTTGCAACCTGATCTGTGAATTGGAGTAACCTTTGCTGTCTTGACTTTATCTGAGTATATACCCATGGTAAGCAAAGTGTTGCACAAGTGGAGCAGTGGACGGGAAATGTCAGGCAAAGTGGATTTAATTATTGGTGCTGTGATGCCATCACAGCACAGCAGAGTTGTTCAGTTGATTTACTACCTCAGAGAGTTCGGATTCAGTTAAGGGATTTAAAGATAGATTTGTGTTGTGCTGTGAGTGACATTGTTAAATAAGTTACGTGCAACTTTAACGAAATAATTATTGATATAGGAAGAAATTTGATTACAATCTCGAGACATCCAAGGATGCTACAGCATAATGAAGAGTATTGCACAATTCGAGATCACTAACATCGTTGAACGGAAATGTGAAGGTATCCATCAAAAATTAGAATCTATGATAACGTTAACCTCAGTAACCTTGCTTTGATGACTTTGGATAGACCCCGGCGTTCGGGGAGCTGTGCGAGGGGAGAGCGGGCGCGGCAGTCTGGGATTTGTGGACAGCACATGAGGAAACTCTTGCATGGATCGGGGGGTGGGGGGGGGGGGGGTCTTGCGGCGACGGCGCCCGGAGACTCCGGGACGTCGTCCGCTTCTCTCTCGCGTCGATCTCCTCCAGCCTGTCATTCCCTGACTATCGGCGTGCGATAGTTGAAGTAGGCGAATTTTCCCTCTTGTCTTGCTGCTATGGTGCCGGGACAGAAATCTTCCTTTATCAATATCCGTGTGTCATGCAGCTTCCTCCTGTCACGGAAAACGGCTTCTCTCTCGATGTAGGATGATGTCCCTCGGGCGCGTCGGTGGGTTGGACAGCTTCCCGACTCTATGCACGCGTTCGAATGCGGGACTCGCGTTCAGCTTTTCCCTTAGAAGCTTCGCAACTTTCATCTGGCACTGCCCCCAGTTCTCCTGAGGGTCATCTGCAATGCCGCAAATTCGTAGGTTGTTACGGCGGCCTTGGTCGTCTTGGTAGTCAAGCCGTTCATCGATTCGTTCGAGTTCCGACTTGAGGTGATCATTTTCTCGGAGAGTGGCTTGCAGGCGAGAGGACAGATTTTCGTTCTCCAGCTAGTCTCTTTAGCCGCCAGTTTATCCATCGTTTTTTGTGAATTCCAGGCTGTTGATTAGGTCATTTATTTTACGATCGCTTGATCTGATGGCTTCATATTGTTTTCGATCGATCCTGTCAATTGTTGCATATACATATTTCCTCTGGTCGTGCATAGTGAGGTCGGAGTCAGCGAGGGGGGAGGTGAGGAAGAGTGACGTGAGGTGCTTACTGAGCGATTCGTGACGTCATGAACCTTAGTGCACAGTAATAAGTATCATAAAAATCAAAATCGTAACAATGACAAATATTATGATGATTATAATGATAACGATGATAATAGTAATGATGACAATTCCTGTAATATTAGTAATAATGATAATGACAACAGTGATAATGATGATTATGATAATGATAATAATAATGATGATAACAATAATAATGATAATACTGATAATGATAATGATAATAATAATAGTATTAATACTAATGATAATAATGTTGATAATAATAATAATGATAATGCTGATAATAATAATGCTAATAATGATGATAATGATAATAATAATAATAATAATAATAATAATAATAATAATAATAATAATAATAATAATATAAATTATTATTATTATTATTATTATTATTATTATTATTATTATAGTAATAATAACAATATTAATAACAATAATAATGCTGATAATAACAATAATAATAATAATAACATTATTAATAACAATATAATAATAATGATAATAATAATAATAATAATAGCAATAATAATAATAGCAATAATACTACTACTAAATAATAATGATAATAATGATAATAATAGTAATAACAATAATAACACTAATGATAATAGTAATAACAACAATAAAAAAATAATAATGATAATAATAATAATAATAATAATATTATTATTATTATTATTATTATTATTATTATTATTATTATTATTATTATTATTATTATTAATAGTAATAATAATAATGATAGTAATAATAATAATTATAGTAATAATAATAATTATAGTAATAATAATAATAACAATAATAATAACAATGATAATAATAATAATAATAATAATAATAATAATAATAATAATAATAATAATAAAATAATAATAATAATGATAATAATAATATTAATGATAATAATAATAATAACAATTATAATAATAATAATAATGATAATAATATCAATAATAATAATAATAATAATAATGATAATAATGATAATAATAATAATAATAATAATGATAATAATAATAATGACAAAAAGATTATAATAATTATAATGATTATATTACTGGTTCTCTGGATTCCGGCGCGGGTGGGACAGCGCAGATGGAGAAGATGAGGAGAGACACCGAGATAAGTAGATGAAGAGAGCGGGGGAGTAGGAGGGAGAGGAAGGAGGGGAGAGGATAGAGAACACACGCCCATAACGAAAGAAAGATAAATCGCAAGCGACGGAGACAGATTAGAAGAAACAAACAGAAAGAGAGGACACATGTCCGTAGTGAAAGAGAGACTGAAGGAGGCCCTTTGCGAAGGTATAGGGTGGGGGGAGGAAGAATGATGGGGAGAATAAGGGAAAAAAATGAGAAGTGTTAAAGAGAGGAACAAAGAGTGTCTTAGGATGTGGACACGAAGAGCGGCTGGTTGTTGTATTCTTCGAGTGCCTCAAAAAAAAGACAATAGATGGACCGAGTGCATGCAAAAAAAAAAAAAAAAAAAAAAAATCGTCCGTCCATCCGTCAGCGAGCACTGACAGCGCAACCGACAGCAGGAAGCCCATGCATACAGAGTGGGTCCTCTGCTTTATCGTCATTAAAGGCTGCCCGACTCGATGACTGCTCATTAAACGCGGGGAATTCTTGTGCTAATCAGAATTGCATCTCATCTCCGTTGCAGCAGAAGTCTGGGTGTCGCGGGCCCGGCCCTGAGGGGCGTTTGATTAAAACAGAGAACGTTAATCCTTTCTGCGGAGGAAGGCGGGATTGGGGGGTGGGGTCGGCTGACTGAGCGTGCGTGCGCCTAATGCATCGTTATTGTTATTTTAATAGTAATGATAATAGTAACAATGATAAAACTACTTGTTATAATACCACTAACAGTAATAATGATAATGATAGTAATAATAATAATAATAATAATAATAATAATAATAATTATCATTATTATTATTATTTTTTCTTTTATTTAAAAAAAAATATTATTATAATGATAATAATAATAATAATAATAATAATAATAATAATAATAATAATAATAATAATAATAACAATAATCATCATCATCATCATCATGATAATATGAATAACAAATACAATTATAACAGCAATAGTAACAATGATAATATGATAATAATATGGTAATGGTGATTATGCCATTATTATTGTCATTACTTTTACTATCATTGTTAAGATTATTGTTGTTGGCAATATCATTAACAGAAGGATACATCAATTTTCCCCCCCAAAAAAAAAAAGAAGAAAAAAAAAAAAAAAAAAACGCCCAAGCGCCGGAAGACAGATAGAGATAACCCCCCAAACCCCCCAGAAAAAGGGGAAGGGAAAAAACTTTTTGTCCGGGTTTTGGGGGGGGGGGGGGGGAAAAAAAAGAATTTTTGGGAAACGGGGGGGGGGGCCCTTTGCGGGTAAGTGGAAAGGAAAGAATGTTTTGGGAAATAAAAGAAAAAAATGAAGTTTAAAAAAAAAAAATTTTAAAATTTACAAGAATTTTTTTTTTTTTTAAAAAAAAAAAAAAAAATTTTAAAAAATTAAAATTAAAAAAAAAAAAAAAAAAAAAAAAAATCCCCCTTCATAGAAAAAGAAAAAAAATAAAAAACGCAAAAAAAAGGAAAAGAAATAAGAAATGGGTTTTTCCCTTAATTTGCAATTTTATACTTTTAAAAATTTTTTTGCTATCAAAGAATGGATCTAAATTCTCCCCTTTTTCAAATCCAAAAGGTTTTCCGCCCCGCTTAGTCTGGATTGCGTTTCCTAGGGGAAGGGGTTTTTGCCTAACGGCCCCTCCCCTCCCCCCCCCCGGAAAAAAAGTTACCCCCCCTCCCCCGGTCCCCCCCCCTCCGAATAATGATAGTGTATTAATTAAAAACATTTTCCCTTTTCCCCCTTTTTTTTTTCTTTTTTTATAATAAAATAATTTTTTTTTTTTTCTTCTTTTTTTTTCTTCTCTCTCTCTTTTTCTCTTCCCTTTTTTTTTTTTTTCCTTTTTTCTTCCCCCTTCTTGTTTTTGTCCCTTCTTCTTCTCTCTCCCTCTCCTTCCCTTCCCCTCCCCCTCTTCCTCTCCCTCTTCCCTCCCTTTTTCTTTCTCCCTCTCTCCTCCCCTCCCCCCCCTTTCCCCTCCCTTTTGTCCCCCCCTCCCCTTTCTTCTTCCTTTCCTTTCCCTCTCCCTCCTCCTCTCTCTCTTCTTCTCTTTTTCTCCCCCTCTCTTTTCTCCTCTCCTCTTTCCCCCCCTTATTTTCTTTTTCTCTCCTCTTTTTCCCTCTCTCTCTTTTTTTTTTTTTTTCTTTTCTTTTTCTCTCTTTTTCTTTTTTTTTCTTTTTGTCCCCTTTTTTTTTTTTCTTTTTTCCTTTTTGATATTTTCCTCTCCCCCTTCTTCCTCCCTCCTTTTTCTTCTCTCTCTTTCTCATCTCCTTCTCTCTTTTCTTTTTTTCCCTCTTTTCTTTTTCCCTCTCTCTCTTCTTCTCTCTTCTCTCTCTCCTCTTTTCTCTCCTTCTCCTCCTCTCTCCTCTCCCCCCTTCCTCTTTTTCCTTTTCCCCTCTCTCCCCCCCTCTCTTTCTCCCTTTCCTCTCTCTTTTTTCCCTCTCTCCCCTCTCCTTCTCCCCTTCTCTCTCTCCTCTCTCTCTCTCTCCTCTCTCTCTTCCTCTCTCTCTCTCCTCTCCTCTCTCTCTGTCCTCCCGTATTCCCCTTTTCCCCTCTCTTTTCTTCTCCTCTCTCTTCTCTCTCTTCCTTCTCTCTCTCTCTCTCTCTCTCTCTCTCTCCCCTCTCTCTCCCCTTTCTCTTCCTTGCCCCCTCCCTTTCTCTTTCTCTCTTTCTCTATCACTCTCTTTTCTTCTTCTGCTCTCTATCTCTCTATCTATTGTCACTATCTATCTTTTTATCTATCACACTACTTCATCATCTATCTATCTATTATATATATATAATATATTTTATAATATATATTATATTTTCTCCATCTTCCTTTTGGTTCCTTCCTCCTCCCTCTGTCTCCTTCATTCTCCGCCAAGCCTCTTTCGGTCCCCCCCCTCCCCTCCCCTCCCTACCCGCCATTTCCCAGCCCAAATTCACCCCAATTTTCGCCCATAAACAACCGCCGCGCGAGGCCGAACAGCAAATTGTCTCTTAGGCATAGGCCTTTGCCCTCCCCTATAGCTTCGTGCCTTTCTCTCTTCATTCTTCTCTTCTCCTTTCTCCCTTCTTTCTCCTCTCTCTCTCGCCTCTCCTCCCTCCTCTCCTCACTCCTCATCTCTCTCC
>NC_051424.1:34038170-34040670 GCF_015228065.2 Penaeus monodon | reverse complement strand
TAAAGACGTTTCCTCGCGTCCTTGGCCGCCCGCGATCGCCCCCGGAAGGAGAGGTCAATATATATATAACAAATAAATAGAAAAGCAAACAGACAAGAGCAAACATGAAAATGAAGAGGAAAAAGAAATGAGACGATGAATGAGAAAGGGAAAGAAAAAAAAGAGAAAACTTAAGGAAAAGGAAATAAGAGAAAGAAAAGAAAAGAAGAAACAGAAGGAGAAGGAGGACGAAAGAAAAAGAAGAATGCGATAAAGAAGAGAGGAAGAAGAAGATAAGAGAAGAAGAAAAAGAAGAAACATAAAATGAAAAGAAGGAAGAGACTGAAAAGGAGGAGGAGACGAAAAGATTAAGAAAAAGACAGAGGAGAAAAATGTGAAGAAAAAAAAGGGGAGGCAGAAGAAAAGAGAAGGGGCGTGGGGGAATGGGGGGGGGGGGAGGGGGCAGGGGGGAGCATCCTATCTCTATGGAAAGAGAAATAAAGTTTTTATCCTCACATGATCTCTATTAACCTGTTTGTAAACCCGATACCCGAACGGCAATTAGGAAAATTTGCATAAAGGGGAGATGCTAATGAGGGGGAGCAGGGGGAGGGGGGGGGCCAGGTTAGGGAGCTTAAAGGGGCCAGGGCGAAGGGGCTTCAATGGGCTCAGGGAAAGGTTCTAGTGGCCTTCAGAAGGAGCTCCATGCGGTCAGGCAGCCCACACTATGTGGCCAGAGGGAGGGGCTCAATGTGGCCAGAGGGAGGGGCTCAATGTGGCCAGAGGGAGGGGCTCAATGTGGCCAGGGGGAGGGGGTCAATGTGGCCAGGGGGAGGGGCTTATGTGGCCCGGGGGAGGGGGGGTCAAGTGGCCAGGGGGGGGGTTATGTGCCAGGGGGGGGGCCTATGGGAAGGGGGAGGGGCTCTATGTGGCCAGGGGGAGGGGCTCAATGTGGCCAGGGGGGGGGGGCCCCAAAGGGGGCCCGGGAAGGGGCTCTAGTGGGCCCGGGGGGGGGTCAATGTGGCCAGGGGAGGGGGGGTATGGGCCAGAGGGAGGGGGCTCTATGTGGCCAGGGTGAGGGGTCTTGGGGGCCAAAGGGGAGGGGGGGGCAATGTGGCCCGGGGGGGGGGGCCCAAGGGGCCAGGGGAGGGGTTTAGGCCCGGGGGAGGGGCCAGGGCCCGGAGGAGGGGCCTTTGTGGGCCCGGGGGGGGGGCTGGCTGGGGGCCGGGTGAGGGGGGGCCATGTGGCCAGGGGGGGGGGTCAAAGTGGCCCGGGTGAGGGGCCTATGTGGGCCGGGGGAGGGGCTCAGGGGGCAGGGGGGGGGGCTCAAGGGGCCAGTGAGGGGCTCTAGGGGCCAGGGGAGGGGCTCTAGGGGCCGGGGGAGGGGGCCCAATTGGCCAGGGGGGGGGGGGTTAAATTGGGGCCAGGGGGAGGGGCCAATGTGGCCAGGGGAGGGGGCTTAGTGGCCAGGGGAGGGGGGGGCCAAAGGGGGCCCCGGGGGGAGGGGGAAAGGGCCAGGGGAGGGGCAATGGGGCCCAGGGGAGGGGGCTTAGGGGCCCAGGTGGGGGGCAAAAAAAAAGGGGGCCAGGGGAGGGGGCCAAGGGGCCCAGGGGGGGGGCCAAGGGGCCAGGGGGGGGGGTGCTCGGGGCCAGGGGGGATTGAAGGAGCCGGGGGGGAAAAAGAGCCCAGTTGGGCCAGGGGGGGGGGGGGATCGCGGATCCCACCCCCCCCCACGGGGCCCGGACCGCGGAAACGACACGGGAGGGAGAAGGGGGGGGGGGGGGAGGGAGCGCTTTAGATAATTTCTCAAAGCAAAAGGCCCAAGAAATAATAAAATTTTAATATTATAAAAATATAAATACAATAAAATATATAAAAATAAAAAAAAAACAAAAATAAAATTAATTTTAATTTAAATAAAATTATATATAAATAAAACAAACAAAATATAAAATAAATATTATTTTAAAATTTTATATATATATATATAAATTATATAATATAATTATATAGTAATGCATGTATGTAAGGTTTTATATATTAATATATTATATATTATATATTTTAATATTTTATAAAATACAAAATATATATATTTATATATATATATGTATATATACATATATAAATATATATTTTTTTTTTTTTTTTTACGGTAGGTTCATGTTGAGCCGCCCTGGTCAAGATGATATTAATTGCATTTTTCCATTTTGTGTGCTTTTGGGAGGAGTCGTGGTAGGGTCCCAGTTCCTTTCCACGGAGAGGCCGGGAATTCCCTTTTTAGGTAACATTCCTTTTTTATCCGGGCTTGCGACCAGCAGGTTGGCTGGTTGCCCACCCGGGCTAGGTAGGCACGAGGCAAAGTTCCTTTCCCCAAAGGGAAACAAGCGACGGCCGGTGACCGAACCCCAAAAATCAGAGCCGCTTGCAGCTGAGCCGAGCCAAACCACCGGCCACCGCAGCCTTTAAATATTAATAATTATATAATTAAAAAATAAAAATATAAAAAAATTAAAAAAAA
>NC_051424.1:34030378-34038070 GCF_015228065.2 Penaeus monodon | reverse complement strand
GCGCGCAGTTGTGTGTGGCGTTTGCGTGAGCCCTGTGCGAGAGAGAGAGGTGTAAAGTATTAAAAAAAATGTTCGGGACAAAGTGGAATTTTAGGTCGATGTTAGAGAACCTTTTCTTTCGTGAAGAGAAATGGAAAAAAATGGCGTCTACGTTTTCTTTTTCTTTAATCTCTTCTATCTTTGTCTGCGGGAGATTTTGGGGTCAAATTTGAAGCGGTGGGCCAAGGGGTCACGGCGCACGAGGTGGGGGGGTTGGAGTGGGGTTTGTGTGGACCCCATAAACACCCCACGAGGACCACGACGGGGCGAGGGTAATGGGAAGGGGTGGGGAGGGGGGAGACCACGCATTTCCCACTGGACACCCACTCGTGGTCACTCCGGCCGCCGTGACGAAGAATTTGCCTTTACAGCGTGAGAGAAGGAGGGAGGGACGGAGAGGCAAGGGGGAGGAGGGAAGAAGGGAAGGAAGGAAAGGAAAGGGAGGAAGAGGGAAGAAGAGGGAAGAAAGGAGGGAGGGAAAGGAGGGGAGGGAAAGGAGAGAGAGAGAGAGAGAGAGAGAGAGAAAGATGAGAAAGATATATATATATATATTATATATATATATATATATATAGAGAGAGAGAGAGAGAGAGAGAGAGAGAGAGAGAGAGAGAGAGAAGATAGAAGATAGATAAGATAGATAGATAGAGGGAGAGAGAGAGAAGGAGGAGAGACGAGAGAGAGAGAGAGAGGAGAGAGAGAGAGAGAGAGAGAGAGGAGAGGAGAGAGAGATGAGAGAGAAAGAGAGAGAGAAGAGAGAGAGAGAGAGAGAGAGAGAGAGAGAGAGAGAGAGAGAGAGATAGAGAGAGAGAGAGAGAGGTGACACCTGAGGCCAATACCTGAGGCCGCGTTATCGCTGAGAGACAGCTAAGAATCGCTACATCGGCCCTTGTCGATAGCACTATCTGGAGGCACGTTCAGGTAATAGAGATGTCGCGCCCAGGAAGGTGGGGGTGGGGGATGTCTTGAGACTGCGCGTGTGTGGGTATGAAGCCTGGGTATGTGAGATGGATCGTGGGTGTGTGCGGTAGAGTCTGGGTGATGAGTATGTCAGACCTGCCTTGGTGATGGGAATCCTCCCCTTCGCTTAGACTTGGCTCTCAGTGGACAGATACTTTAAGCTGGATAAGATTATAACAGTTACTTGCTTTGCAATGAAACATCAACAAGAAATTCGTTGGCCGTAACGAAAGCCCTCAAGCGCCGGGAAGCGGCACTTCCGCGGGTCAGCGTGGAAGTCCGCGTGGAGAGCAACGCTCGAAGGTGACGTCAGAGTGCGTGGCGAGTCAACGGCCTGGGCGTAGGCAGGGTTATCTTACGAACCTTTACGGTGTGGGGAAAATAAGTAATCAGAATAAATAAATCAGTAAATGAATAAATAAGAACCGCCGACCCCTCGGATGAGAGGCCGACACGTTACCACTGTACTAGCCCGGAGGCTCGTGCGGAGTTGGCTGTCACGAATGCAGAAGAGATCTGCAGGAGGCATATATATATATATATATATATATATATATATAATATATATATATATTTTATATAATATATATATATATGTGTGTGTGTGTGTGTGTGTTGTGGGGTCTGTGTGTGTATTTATATATGTATATATATATGTATATGTATATATATATATATATATATATATATATATATATATATATATATATATATCATCATCATCAAGGGGCTAACACCGACGGGGGCGCATGGCCGCATCCACCCTTCGCTTCCAGCCACGAGGATCCCTCGAGGTGAGTCTCTAGGCAGGCCCACGGCCCATCTCTAATTCCTCGCGACAGGTCTCATTGAGCTGCCCAAGCCATGATCTCCTAGGTCGTCCCACAGGTCTCCTCCACCCAGGGTAGTCTCGCAGAGAGACAACCTGGTGGGCGGGGGTCGTCCACAGGGAAGACGAGCTAGGGGCCATATTGCCTGAGTTGGCGATCCCGGATTAGCAAGTAACAGGTCCCATGCCAGTCTCACGGTGTAACCGCCAGTTGGACATGCGGTCCTGCCAACTGTACCCCATGATCTGGTGAAGGGACTTGTTACAAAAGGCATCAAGGCGAGACTCCAAGACACTGGATATTGTCCAGGTTTCACTTCCATAGAGCAAAATTGGCAGTATCAAGGCCTTGAAGACACGCAGCTTGGTCCTTCTGCATAGGTACCGACATCTCCAAACGCTCTTGTTGATCGAGTTCATGGCTCCTGTTGCCAGACCAATCAGTCTACTGCTTCCTGGTCTGACAACCCAGAGATATGGACTACGCTACCAAGGTATGTAAAACTTTCTGTAACTTCAACGTCCTCGCCGCAAGCATGGATTGACTGAACGGGTTCCCCTAACTGGCCCCCAAAGTCCTGAATCTTGATCTTGGTCCAGGAGACCTCTAGGCCTAGGGGCTTCGCCTCATTGCTAAATGCATCAAGAGCCGCCACAAGTGACTCCAGGGACTCAGATAGGATGGCAACATCGTCGGCAAAGTCAAAGTCTGAGACCTTAATATTGCCTAGTGTTGCTCCACACTGACTTTGGCTAGTAGCTCTGCCCATTATCCAGTCCATACAAGTGTTGAAAAGTGTTGGTGTAAGGACGCAGCCTTGCCTCACCCCTGAATTAACAGGGAATAAGTTCGACATACCCCCACAACACTTTACACCACTTTCGGTACCAGTATAGAGGCTTGCTATCAGGCCAATAATCTGTGTCGGAATTCCCCTGAGCCTCAGGATCTCCCATAGCAATTCTCGATGCACCGAGTCAAATGCCTTCTTGAGGTCGATGTAGGTTGCAAGCAACCCACGACCAAATTCATGGCGGCGTTCCACAATTACTCGAAGCGCTAGTATACGGTCTATCGTGGACTTGCCAGGAGTAAATCCAGACTGCTCCGGTCTCTGATGCCTCAGAGGGGTTGCGGATCCGTTTCAGAAGAATGTGGGCGAGAACCTTGCCTGGTATGCTGAGCAGTGTAATCCCATGGTAGTTGCTGCATCCATCGATCCCCTTTCCCCTTCCAGGAGGGGGATGACCACGCCCCTCAGCAGGTCAGGGGGAATGGTACCAGACTGCCAGATGGCGGGTCAGGACTGAAAACAGGCCCCGAGCCATAGGTTCACCCCAGCCTTTAGCGGGTCAGCAGGGGTTTATCACATATGCCTGCAACTTTCCCATTTCAGCTTGGAAATCACCATCCTAACCTCTGTTAGGGTAGGAGGTTCCTCGCTGATGGGTGGGTCTGGCACAGGCACTGAGACATCGCTTGCATCCAAGCTAATTGTTGGAGGGTCCACCTGGTACAACTGTTTAAAATACTCAGCCCAATGTTCACGAACCCCAACATGATCTGAGATGATCTGTCCATCCACTGATTGGACTGCAGTCATCTGTGAGGAGGGCTTAGAGTTCATTTTTCTCAGGGCTTGGTAGGCAGGGCGAAGATCATTTACCAAGAAATGGCCTTTGACCTCGTCAGCAAGATTCCTGATGAACTGTTCCTTGTCCCTTTTCAGCAGTGTCCGAGCCCTACGCACCATGGAACGATGCAAGACCTGATTCCCATTCAGCCGAGCCTTGCGACACGCTTCAGTGGCCTCTAATGTCTTTAGGGAGATGGAATTCTGCCTTGCCCTTGGGCGTAATATAATGGACTCCTAAGCTGCTTCGAGTGTTACGCGCTTGAAGAGCTCCCGTAGAGAAACTGGGTCCGTCAGGTTGTTGAATTCTGTGAATCGGTCAGAGACTGCCATGGTGAACCCACGGGCACACTCCTCCCTTAGTCTGTCCAGATGAAACACCTTAGGGTGGCCACTGGAGGGACGGGGAGTTTTGAAGTGGACCCGCAGGTTAGCCACAAGCAGACTATGGTCGGTGCCACAGAACTCGGCACTCCGGTAAACCCTGCAGTTCTGGAGGATCCTCCATCGCATGCTAACAAGAATGTGGTCGATCTCCTTGGCCACTGTGCCCATATCGCTGTACCAAGTCCAGCGATGCGGGTTGGAGCTCTGGTACCAGGAGCTAGAGATCCTCATTTTCTGGGACCTAGCAAAGTTTTGGAGAAGGGGGCTATTCTCGCTGCTGGGATCAGCTCCGAGCCATGGGGGGCCGACAGGGCACTCGTAGCCAGCTCAGTCACAGCCGGATACCGCATTGAAGTACCCGAACAATGTGAATATCTCGCCGGGGGGAATTGTCTGCCACAGATGCGAGTTGGCAAGAACGCCTCTTCCACATCAATTTTATATACATCGGTAGGAGCGTATACCAGCAATAAGAGACAAGAAGCCAAAAGCATGCTCAGTCTCAATGCCATAATACGTCATCAACCCGGTGTCACCTAATACGAGGGCTGAAGTCGGCTGGAGATGGCTATGGCTACACCCTGGAGGTGGTGACCATCGCTGTGGCCCGACCAGTAGTAGGTGTGACTACCCACACTGATCATGCCGCTACCAGGTCTTCTCACCTCTGAGAGGGCAGCCACCTCAATTCCCACGATAGCAGAGGTAACCGCTCATCCTGCCGCAAGGACCAGATGTTCCAAGCGCCTACCTGGAAAGCACGCCTGAGATTAAGCCTCGGGTGGTCACTCCGGGTGCACGGCACCTCTGCTGCCCCCGCCGACACAGCCCCAAATAAAGGGGGTCGGCAGGCAGTGGGACCGCCTATCCACCTGTGGGGTTCCTGAGGGCTTTGCCCCACAAGGTTCATGGTGGGTTGGGCCTGCCGGGGCGCAGTCGGACGAAGTAAACTCTCGTTCCAATCCGCACCCCAACATTTGCCCCCACAGCGGGGGCCCCCAGCCTGCCTTTCTTGCTGGGTGGGAGGGTAACACCCCTTCCCCAGCATTTCCATTTATAAGAGACATTGCCAGTGGGTCTTTCTGGGGGGAGGAGGACTGGCAAGTCCCACCTCCTCTTGTGGTGTAACGCCTGGGGTATCCCTTAACAAGTGAAATATTGAAACAAGTGAAGTAACCCAAGAGAGTCTTACCCAGATATACACCACATGGCGAGTAGACCTAACCTTTGTTTGTATGTGGTTTCGCACCCCAAGACCTATCGGGGCGAAGTGGACAAGAGTTATAGCTTTGACCTGGCTCAGGATCAGATGTGGAAAAAAGTGGAAAACGTGGACAACAGAGTTTTGTTGTAGGGTAGGCGTGTCTTAACCATAGGAATATGGTCATTTGGGCAAGAAATAACCAATGAAGAAATGTGTATGGAAAAAGAACCAATGAAAGAAGAGAAAGATATGGGAGCCAGGCTGAGCGACAAAATGTGTGACGAAAAGTCGTCAGTCTCAGAGCAGACCCCACACAGGTGCATCTGAAACCTGTTACCCGGTAGAGTTACTCGAACAATTATTGCACGGATCTCCCCAAATTTTAACTTAGAAAATTCTAGAACCCAAGATTAAGGCAATATTTAAAAAAGTCAATAAATAATGAAGTGAAAACAAAACTTTCAGTTTTCCTCTTGATATTAATTAATCCCAAGTATTGGAGACCTGACACTCCTCAAAGGTCAGTGGTGGCAGTTACCATTTAATTGTGGAATGTTAAATATTAGATAAAAAAAAAAGTAAAGCCTACGACCGCTCGGAAACACCACACTCTGAGTCGCCCCATTACCCAGGGTAGCTAGGGGGCAGGAAAATTTGGTACGGAGCCAGAGCGTGTCCACACGCCGGTGGGCCATAGCTCCGTACCTCTGGGGCCTCCTGCTGCTCCGAGATCCCCCACAGATTTAGCCTGGGACCGCAAGGTGCCCAGTTACCCATGGGTGGCCACGAGGAGGCACTGCAGAAGTCTTGATGAGGGAAGGCTGTGACCTGGCAGGGGAGACTTATGCAAAAGCTGCTCCCTTTTTCGCACTGAGCTAGCCAGGGGTGGAAGCTCAAGCGAGAAGGCATGCAAGCACTTAACACTATCTAGGCTACCACACCATCGCTTCACATCACCATGCGCGTGAAGCACCCACCCATATATATGTATATATATATATATATATATATATATATATATATGTATATATATATATATATATATATATATATATATATATATATATATATGTATATATGTATGAATATGTACATATATGTATATATATATATATATATATATATATATATGTATATATATATATATATATATATATATATATATCATAAATATGTGCGTGTGTGGTTATACATATATACATACATACACACACATACATACATACATACATATTGGTTCACCTCTACTCTCGGATGGCAGCTTCGACTCCACCAAAGCCTCGTGTTAGCCATCGTCGGTGGTTGCCATTCTATAGTTTGCCATGTGTACATATATATGTACATAACGATTGGTGGTGTGACATTAAGTAATTAAAGTGAAGTAAAGTGAAATGAAGTGCTGTGAAGTGGTATGAAGAATATAACTATTTTTCACTCCCTTGAACCATTTGTTGCAGCCTCTATTTGTACTGGGCTTAATGCCGATATCTGCATCCCGCTCTTCCAGTGACTGCCCTGGGCTTTTGCGGGCTCTCCTACCCCGGATGAATGACCTTCGTAGCCTGGAACATCCACGAACATCTCTCTAACGGAACTCATGACCAGTCACGACCATTCATCATTTGTATTTGTAAACAGATGTATATTCTGATGAATATAAGTATGAGAATACATATTGTTTTTAATATGCCCTGAGTAATCTACCCCAGAGGACACCCTAAAGAACCAAAGGTTAATGCTATATAGAACAAACCCAAAGAAACTACGTATATATATATATAATATATATATGTGTATGTATATTTATATATTATATTTATATGTTATATTTGTATATTTATATATTTATATATACATATAAAATGCATATATATATATATTTTATATATAATAATATATATGTATATACATATATATATATATATAATTATTAAAATTAATATTATAAAATAAAATTATATAATATATATTATATATATATATAAAATATATATATATATAATATATTTTATATATATATATATATATACACACACACACCCCACCCACACACACATGCGTGTGTGTGTGTGTATGTGTACACACACACACACACATGCACACACACACAACACACATCACAGACATGCACACACCACACACACGCACACACCACACACCCCACACACACATACAGCACACACGCATGTGTGTGTGTGTGTGTGTGTGTATGTATATATATATATATATATATATATATATATGTATATATATATATGTTACATATGCGTGTGTGTGTGTGTGTGTGTGTGTGTGTGTGTGTGTGTGTGTGTGTATGATATAAAATTATATATAAAATTTTATATATATATATATTTATATATTATATTATATGTATATATATAGTTATATATGTATATATATATATATATATATATATATATATATATATATATATTTTATATACATATACATATATCGGAATGAAGTTCCTCATGGGTGAAAAACGTTTCGGTTCGAGGAGGACGGGCTGTGGATGCCGACTTTCCCTGACGGGAAGTGAGAAAGTCCCGCTGCGGGGTTGTTGCGAGTGGTAGTACGAGGAGCAGTACAGTCGTGAGAAAAACAAGTCAAGGAAAAGAGTGAAAAACAATAGAAAA
>NC_051424.1:34021885-34027778 GCF_015228065.2 Penaeus monodon | reverse complement strand
CCCCACACCCCACACACACACACACAAAACACACACACCCACACACCACACCCCCCACACCCCACACACCCACACAATACAAAAAAAAAAAAAAAATATATATATATATGTATAGGTATGTATAAAGGTGTATGTATATATATATGTAAAGGCCGCGGTGGCCGAGGGGTTTTAGAGCGTCGGACTCAAGACTGTCACGACGGCAATCTGAGTTCGAGAGTTCGAGTCACCGGACGGCGCGTTGTTCCCTTGGGCAAGAAACTTCACCTCGATTGCCTGCCTAGCCACTGGGTGGCCAAGCCAGCCCAAGTCAGTGCTGGTCCCAAGCCCGGATAAAATAGAGAAAATGATTACCTAAAAAGGTTTACCCCCGGGCCCACTCTCCGTGGAAAGGAACGGGGGACCCAAACCACGTACTCACTCCAAGAGCATCACAACATGAAAACTACAATTAAGTATCATGCTGGTGACCACGGCGGCTCAAACATGAACCTACCGTTAAAAAAAATAATTATATATAATGTGTAGTATATATATATATATGTATAAATATACTACATATATATATATATATAATATAAAATTTTATATATATATATAATATATATATGGATATAATATATATATATATATATATATATATATATATATATATATACATACATACACCCATTTACACACACACACACACACACACACACACACACACACACACACACACACACACACACACACACACACGCGCGCGCGCGCGATATGCGTGTGCATATCGTATAAGCAGGGTATCATTTCCAATTTTATACTCCTGACCTCTCTCCTATCTCATTTTATTCTCCTTTTCTACTCTCTTTTACTTTCTATCATCTCTTCTTCCTCTCCAGTCATACCTCCTCCCTTGTCTCTCCCTCTCTTTAAACCTTCTCTTCCCTTCTCTCTCTCCCCTTTCCCTTCTCTTCCCTTCTCTCTCTCCCCTTTCCCTTCTCTTCCCTTCTCTCTCTCCTGTTTCTCTTCTCTTCCCTTCTCTCTCTCCCCTTTCCCTTCTCTTCCCTTCTCTCTCTCCCCTTTCCCTTCTCTATCCTTCTCTCTCTCTCCTTTCTCTTCTCTCCTTCCCTCCTCAAGCCCCCCCCCCCACCATTTCATTCCCACACCTACAATACAACGTCTTTCATCTCCGTTATTACGCTCTTTGAAGGAAGTGGCAGCGGTTATTGATAGGGGCACCTCCCCTCCCCTCCTCCTCCTCTTTAAAAAAAAAGTAAATATGATATTTTCTCTCCTCTCCTCCCCATCCCCCTCGTTCACCTCCTCCCCCTCCTCTCCTCCCCCTCCCCCCTCCTATCACCCCTCCACCAGCAGTGCAATTTGGGTTGTTTGGCAGCAGCGGCCGCCCCCCCCCCCCCGCCCCTCCCCCGCTTGAGTGGATGTATGTAGAGTATACACACACACGCACACACACACACACACACGCACGCACGCACGCACGCACGCACGCACGCACGCACACGCACGCACACACACACACACACACACACAAAACACACACACACACACACACACACACACACACACACACACACACATGAATATAAAATATATAAAGTAAATAATATATATATATATATATATATATATATAGATAAATAGATATAGAGATATATGCACGCACACAACACAACCCCACACACACACACACACAACACACACACACACCACACATATATATATAATATATATATAAATAATATATATATATATATATACATATATATATATATAACATATATATTATAATATATATATAGATATATATAATATATATATATAATATATATATATATATATATATTATACATGCATACATACACATACAACAACACACACACACACACACACCACACACACACACACACACACACACACACAACACACACACACACAACACACACACACACACTCATATATATATATATATATAATATATATATATATAAATAATATACATAATATAATATATATATAATATATATATAATAGTTATATATATAATACACACGCTTACATATGTACACAGAAACACACACACCCCACACACACAACACACACATACACACCACACACCACAACACACACCCCACACACACACACACACACACAACACACACACACAACACACACACACACACACACACACACAAACACTCATCATAATAACAACATACATAAATACATACATACAATATATATATAAATATTATAATATATATTACACATAACATATACATATATAGCATACAACATAAACAACATACATATAAAAATATATTAATATAAAATATATATATTATAAAAATATGTGTGTGGTGGGGGTTTTTGGTGTTGTGGTGTGTGTGTGTTAAAGTGATAAAACACCAAAGAGTTGTGGGGAGAAGAAAAAAAAAAAACCCCTGTGAGCACTGCTTAAGAAAAACTATCCCCAAAAGAAAAGGACAAATTCCCCCCGGATTTCTGAAAAAACACTAAGTGAAATTAAAAACAAAAAGATCCCTAAAATAAAAGGGGGACAATAACCCAGTTAAAAAAGTAATTTAAAAAAAACAAAATCAAAAATTCAAAGATTATTGCGACAAGATAAGGAAAAATTTTTTAAATGAACTTTCCCAGAGAATTAAAAAATTTTTATCAAAAAAACTAAAGAATCTACCAAGGAGTAGGGAAAACACCACGAAATTTTAAAACCTAAAGGACACATCAAAACTAAGTGGATTGTTTTAGTGAGGGAAAAGAAGTCAAGATAGGGAATAAAATTTTGTTCCAACCTCCCAAAAAAAATTTAAAGATCTAACAAAAACATTAATTAGACCAATGCAAAAAGATGAAACCCCGCCACTGTAGGACGAATTTTTTAAAAGCCCTAAAAGAAGTAAAGAATAACAAGAGCCCGGAATAGATGGAAAAATAACAGCAGAAAAAAATTTAAGAATGCTGGCAAAAAGGTTGAATACTTTTCTACAAACTCTGTCCCAAAAATATGGAATGAAAAAAAAGGGCCAAAAGAGGGTAAAATCAGTTTTACTCCCATACCAAAAAAAGGTGACGCATCCAATCAACAAAATGGGGACAATTGCATTAATAACACAGCAGCAAAATTTTGTTGAAAATTTTGCTGAAAAAATGAATTTGAAAGTTAAAGAGGGAAATTGCAGACAAAACAAGCGGGTTTTTTGCCGGGGAAAGGTCCCAGAAACCAGATTCAAATTTAAAATTGATCATAGAGAAAAAAAAGAAACACAAAAAGCCCCTTATCCCTGTGTTTCATCGATTAGTGAAAGCTTTTGATACTTTTGACACGTATCCTCTGGAAAACATGAACGTATGAAGTTTCCAAAACACTCATCCAACAATAAAAGCCAGTATGACCAACAACAAGGATGTAAGAACCACTTATGGGTTAACAGAAGGGTTCGAAGTCAAACAAGGAGTACGACAGGGTTGATTCTGTCTCCGCACCCTAATATATATTCTGAAACAATTATGAGAGGTGTCTAGAGAATTTTAAGGAACTGTGGATGTTGGAGGATACAAAAATCAAAGGGGGGTACGCCCATGAATAGTTTGATTTCCAGCAGTTCATGAACACAACAAACACTAGATAAAGTTAGAGAAGCAAACAAAAAGGCTGGGTTTTTTCTTAATGCCAAGAAAATAAGATCATGAAGATTTAAAAAATAAACCGGCAATAAAAAATGAAACATGTTTCAATCAATGGGAAAGATTTGGGAAAATGTGAAGAGTTCATTATCTTGGAGCTGTTTTGTAATACATTGGATCACCCCAGATAAAAAGAAGAATTACCTTTCCCAAAAAAAACCAAATGCTGTCAATAACATCTGGAAAGAAAAGAAGCATTACCTTACGGACAAAACGAGGTTATTTAACTATTAGTTTTCCCAATTTATCTATGGTTCTGGGGGTTGGGTGCTGAATAGAAGACAAAAAAAGATCAATTTTTAAATTGGTGTTTCAGACAGTAAACCGTATTAGCGGACAGAGAAAAGACGGGAAGATGAAGTGCTGAGAAAAATAAATTGTAAAGACCGGGTGGGGTTGGACTCTTGAACAGGAGGAAATTAAAGTTTTTTGGTCATTAATGAGAAGTAAAAGATTTAGAAAAAAAAGCTGCAGGGATGGGGATAGGAAACAGAGGAAGAGGCAAACCGAAGACAAAACTGAGGGGCAATACAAAAAATTTTCGGGGCGATGGACAAGTGGAAAGAAAAAACGTAAGATCGAGTTTATGGGGGAAGGATGGTGGAAAGGCCAGGCGGTCAGAATGAGCATACCGTTATTTTGAGAATATATTATATTTTAATATATATATATATATATATATATATATATAATTTATATATAGAGGTATGTAATTAATATATAGCCCAAGTCAATGCCGGGTAAATAGTGGGGACCGAAAAAAAAAACAAAAACAAAAAAAAAAAACCCCGGGGGGAAGGCAAGGGGAAACCCCCGCTCTAAATTTTCCAAGAAAAAACATGGAAAGCCCAGATCGTCAAGGGCCCGTGGCCGAATGGTTAGAGTACAGACTCAAGACGTCAAACGGCAATCTGAGTTCGAGGTTCGAGTCACCGGCCGCGCGTTTTTCCCCTTTGGGGCAAGGAATTCCCCTCGTTGTCTACCTAGCCACTGGGTGGCCAAGCCAGCCCAAGTCAGTGCTGGTCCCAAGCCGGATAAATAGAGAGAATGATTACTAAAAGGAAACACCGGAAACTCTCCGTGGAAAAGGGAACTGGGGACCCTACCACGTACTCACTCCAAGAGCATCACAACATGAAAACTACAATTAAGTATCATGCTGTGACCACGGCGGCTCAGACATGAACCTACTCGTGGTCCCGAGTTCAATTCCCCGTCGCGGCAGTTGTAAAAATGCCTGCGCTTCGAGTGCTGGCTCGAGCCTGATCTCACGGCGAGAAAACATATCGCCTTGAGAAGTCAAAACGCAGGTGTCGTAGGGGAAGTTCGCCGCCGTGGCACAGGTGTTAAACGCCTGCGGTTGATTAGGAAGGGCACCCAATCAGGCAAGGGTGAGACTGCCAAATAGCCTCTCAAATAATGAACTGAGAGAGGCCGATTTCCTGCAGTGGAATAAATGGGTATTGAAAAAAAAAATACATGTATATATACATACATACATACATATACATACATATATATATACAATATATAAAATATATATAATATTATATATATATATATATGTATATATATATATATATTATATATATATATTGTGGGGTGTGTGTGTGTGTGTGGTGTGTGTGTGTTTGTGGGGTGTGTGGTTGTGTGGAGTGTGTGTGTGTGTGTGTGGTGTGTGCGTGAGTGTTTTAATTTTGTTATTATAATATATATATATATATTACATATATATATATATATAAAATATATATATATATATAATTAATATATATATATATATATATATATATATATGTCAGGGTTCGACTTATAAAAAGATATAAGAATCAGAACGGTCAAGGTCAATGGAAAAACACCAGAGGAAACATACAAAATGTTTTACTGCTAAAGGCACTAAATTTCACCACAGTACATACACATAACAAAATATGTACAAACACATTAGCGTGGGGGAGAGAAAGAGGATCCAGCGGGGCAGGCGAGGTCACAAGGCGGAAGGGAGCATACAAGTCAAAAGTCACGGGACAACTGAATTTTTGGTGGTGCTCCTTTTATGCGCCGCGCCGATTGAAAGGCCCGATACCCTCGTTCCCCACGAGGCGTACGAGGCAATCGGGAAGGACCTAATCTCGCCTCACATATATGTGTGTGTGTGTGTGTGTGTGTGTGTGTGTGTGTGTGT
>NC_051424.1:34014385-34019385 GCF_015228065.2 Penaeus monodon | reverse complement strand
CCTTTTCTCTCCCCTCTCCTTTTCCCCAGTCCCTCTCTTTTCCTCTTTTCCTCCCTCTTCTCTCCTCCCCCCTTTTCTTCTCTCCCCTCTCTGCGCTCTCTCCCTCTAATGTCCTTTTCCCGCTCCCCCTTCCCCTTTGATCTCTCTCTCTCTCTCTCTTTCTCTCTCCCTCCTCCTCTCCCCTCCTCCTCCCCTTCCCCTTTCTCTCTCCTCTCGGGGTTCTCTCTCTCCCCCTCTTTTCCCCTGTCTTTCCCCCTTATTCTCTCTCTCTCTCTCTCTCCCCTTTTCTCTCTCTCTCCCCTCTCTTCTCTCCCCTCTCTCCCCTTTTCTTTTCCCCTTCTCTTTTCTTTTCTTCCTCCCCTTTCCGCACGCGCGCGCGCTCGCCCACCTCCAGGTCCACATTCCGGGCATTTTTGAATGTCCCCAAACGGGCCCTTTTCCATTTTTTCCGGGGTTTGTGTGCGCGTGCCTGTGAGTGCTTTGTCTTGTGTACGCAGTGCATGCGCTCATGTATATTCCCCTGCGCGCAGAACAAGGGATGATAATGATTACCTGACGTAAATGGGAACGGAAATAAGTAGCTATGAAAGAGAAAGGAAAAAATTACACCCGTGTAAAATGTGAAAATTTGGGTTAAGTACAAAACCCCGGGGGGGTCTGCGAAGGCCGGGGCCGAGAAAACTTTCCCTGATTTTCGTAAAATTTAAAATGCAATCAATTTTTTCCTTTAAAACCCCGGTGCAGATGCCATTCTGTCATGATTCCGGGTTGCGCAAGAGCGTTTTGCGACTTGCTTGTTCCAGGTTGAGCAACAGTGCTCGGTCGTGCGCGAGGGCCTGCGGTCACGTGTTTTAATTACCGTCGCTGATCAACTTCCTTATCGACTCCACTTTCTCTTAATCACTTCAGGTAATTTGCGGAACCACCGGACTGCAGGTGAGCGGGCACCGGGACCAGAGATGATGCGTTCCCATTTCCAGAAAAAAGACAATAAACGAAAATCAAGAAATGATTAAAAAAAAAAATATGTATATAAAAGAAAGAAGGCAAGAATGAGGGAAAGAGACGGAGCCGACGCTGAGGGAAACTCGTCCGGGAAAGGGAAAAACGCAAACAAGGAAACCGCTTCCTTTTCTTCCCCAAAGGGAAAAAAACTCTTAATTTTTTCCCCTTTTTCCTTTTTCCCCACATTTCGTTCTTTTCCGTTTTTTTTGCCATTTCCTTCTAATCATTTCCTCTCCTTTTCTGTCATTCTTTTCCCCTTTTTAATTTCCCTCCTCTTCCTTTCCCCCCCCTTTCCCCCCTCCTAAATTTTTTTCTTCTACCCCCCCCCCCCCCCGGAAAAGATCCACCACGGGGGCCCTTTTCTCGCCTCATTGCGACAGTCACGCGCAGCGACCAAGGGGCACCAGCATCCCTCCCTCCTCCCTCTCTCCCTCTCCCGCTCACTCCCTACCCTCTCTTCCCCCTCCGTTCAACCCCTTCTGCGCCTTTCCCCTCTCCCTCCCTCTCTCTTACCGTTCACCTCTTCCCTCCCCCTCTCCCCCTCCTACCTGGAGTCCCTTCGATTCACACTGACTCACGCTTTGCGGCCGACTGACGCGGTCCTGCTCGTGTGGAGGTCAGCTGGATTGTTCATTTATTTTTTATTCATTCTTTCGTTTACATGAAGGATATTGTGCAGCATATGTATATATATATGTATATATATATATATATATATATATATATATATATATATATTATATTTTTACATACATATACAATATATATAATATAATTATATATATATATATAATATAGATATATATATATATATATATAGATAATTTTTACATACATATACATACATACACACACACACAGATTATATATATATATATATATATATATATATATATATATATATATATATATATATATATATGTACTATACATACACACACCCCACACCACACACACACACACACACACACACACACACACACACACACACACACACACACACACACACACACACACACACACACACACACACACACACCACACACACACATAAATGTGTAAATATACATGTATATAAATATATACATATACATATATATATAATATATGTATATGTATATATTTATATATATATATAATATATATAATATAATATATATATATATATATATATATATTGTGGTGTGTTTTGTGTGTGTGTGTGTGTGGGGTGTGTGTGTGTGTGTGTGTGTGTGTGTGTGTGTCTATACATATAGTTTTTATTTTTTTTTATTTTTTTTTTTTATTTATATATGAAGGGTAAAACACTATACCGTGCTGATACTATGCTAGAAAAAACATAAATCCAGTTTGCGCATTGTGTTTTTTTTTAATATATATGTCTATATGTGTGTTTGTATGTGTATGTCTATATGTGCATACCTTTATCTGCTTATTTTTTCAAATTTAAATTTATATATTTCCCTTTTCTTTAATGGAAAAGTTAAAAATTTTCATTATCCCTTCGTTTACTCATTCATCAGATATTAAATTTTTCCCTTTTTTTTTCTCTCAAGGGCAAATTTGTTTTTTAAAATTCCCTTTAAAATATACATTTTTTTTTCCCCCAAGATATCTAAGACTGTATACGTTTCCAAAAATTTGGTCGTCCTAAAACCCCCCCAGTCCCCCGTCCTCATCTTTTTATTTTTAAATGTTCCAGGGCCATAGGCATTAAACAGGAAAAAAAACGTGAGGATTTTTTCCCCCCTTTCCCCCCCACGGTTTTTTGAACGAGGGGAAAAACCCAAGGCCAGCAAGCCAAAACCAAGCCCCATGTGAGACCCCCAAAATCGGCATCGGGCCCTTTTTGGCTTCTGCCCCAACCCCCTATTTTTTTTCCCCTTGGGCCCTTTTTCAACCGCGAAACCCAAACGATGGTTAGGGGGCCCTTGGCCTTTTCCCGGCCCTCCCATAACCCCTTTATCGGATACAGTCGGAAACCCCCTCGGCAAGGCAGAACCCCAAACTTTTCTTAAACCCCCGCCCCCCCATTTGGGGATAGCCCGGGCGAGGCAAGGGTTCGAAAATTGGAATTTTCCTTAGATGGTGGCTCCCAAACGATGCCAGGGCAGGTTAAGGGCCCCCCACCACGGCCCTAAAAAAAAGGAACTGAAAGCAATTTCCACCCCGGCCCCCCTTTCCCCCCGACAGCCAAGGTTTCCGTTTAGGGGTCCCCACCCCCCCACAAAACTTAAACTTCAGAAATTCCTGCGCCAAAAAATTTCTTCAGTTAAATTGGGGGGGGATGTTTTCCCCCGGATTGTAACGTCTTGACAAGGCGAATTTTTTTTGATAATTAAATTTTATGTGTTTTCCCGGGTCTCTTTTGGGTATTTGAAGATCAAAGGGGTGTTTTTACGAAAAGACAAAAGGGGAAAACACACAACAAGGGGGCCCAAATTTCCGGGCGCCAGGGGCGGGGGGGGGGGTCTCGCGACCCGGCTACGCACCCGGGGATTTAGCAAGCCATTTCAATATGTGGCAAGGTTTCAGCTTGGGAGACAAACTAATTCATATCATTATTGCAAAATTGGGGGCAACACACTTTAAGGGCCCCTAATCTTTTTTAATTGGGCCTTTTCTAAGTGTCCAATGCCAAAAAAAGACGCAAACCGGGTATGAAGGGAAAGGGGCGGGCAGGGGGGGACAAAATGGGCCCGATACCCTTTGTCAGAAGGGGCTTTAGGGTCGGGCGAGTGCCCCGGCTTTTTAAAAAACCCCTTTAAAACACACAAAACTCAAACGGATACAGACAGACCCACATCTCGCTGCCCATGCACGCGCGCCGCCTCCTTTCCCGCTTCCGAAATGGGGTTATGCCCATATATTTACGAGCCCTTCCCCCTCCCCCTACCCCGAACCCCCACCCGCCAGCCAAGGCCTTATAAGACGGACACCGTGATTGGCTCATTTCCTCTTTATGTTTATGTATGTGTGTATTCTCCTTGTATCCCTTTTTGTGTCTGTCTGTCTCTTTGTCTATGCATCCCACTCTCTTTCTCTATATATGTATATACATCAATGTATCTGTTTCATTGCTTATTGTTTTATTTATCTACTTATCGATATGAATGTACAACCACTGCCAGACACTATATGTATATACATTCATTCATGCATACATACATACATACATACATACATACATACATACATACATACATATATATATATATATATATATATATATATATATATATATTATATTAATATATATATATATATATATATGTAATATATGTATATATATATATATATATTATAATATATATATATATTATATATATATATATATTATATATTAATATATCTATATATATATTTTAAAAATTTTATATTTAAGTGTATTTTAATAAGTAAACTCCTAACAATAAATATTTAACTTAAATATAAATGTATATATTAAATTATATTTCGTCGGAGGTATGACAGTCTTCTCTAAAGGCAGTAAGGCGCTCTTTTAAAAAGAACGCCAAAACATCCTAACAAATAAAATGAATTTGAACTTAAAGTAAAAAATGGTAAATGTCTAAAACGGAATATAACCCCTTTTCCTTGGCGAGAACGTGGACGCTTAGAAGGCAAGGAAAAGAAGATTTGTCAAAAACGATGTAGATATGGAGGAGATTACGTAAAAGCTGGAGGGAGATTACAAATGGAGAATGTCTTCGAGGAAGAGAAAAACTTTAAACAAATAAGAAGAAGGAAAAAATATTGGGACATATGAGGAAGCAAATCAGATTTATAGATCTATCAGTGTCATCTATCATATCTATCTATCTCAAACATTCCGTTTCTTTCTTTTTGCATAAAGAAGACACTTTGAAACAAATTAACAAATGAATGTTAAGCATTTTGCTACAATAATCGTCGCATCTCCTTTGCATAAAAGTTTCTTCCGGAAATGCAGTTCAGAACAGGCCAGGCTGAGGTCATCTCCTTGCCCTTTTGTC
>NC_051424.1:34011603-34014285 GCF_015228065.2 Penaeus monodon | reverse complement strand
GGGGTTGGGTGATACTTATTGTAGTTTCATGTTGTGATGCTCTTGGAGTGAGTACGTGGTAGGGTCCCCAGTTCCTTTCCACGGAGAGTGCCGGTGGTACCTTTTTAGGTAATCATTTTCTCTATTTTATCCGGGCTTGGGACCAGCACTGACTTGGGCTGGCTTGGCCACCCAGTGGCTAGGCAGGCAATCGAGGTGAAGTTTCTTGCCCAAGGGAACAACGCGCCGTCCGGTGACTCGAACTCTCGAACTCAGATTGCCGTCGTGACAGTCTTGAGTCCGACGCTCTAACCACTCGGCCACCGCGGCCTTTACATATATATATATACATACACCTTTATACATACCTATACATATATATATATATGTATGTGTGTGTGTGTGTGTGTGTGGTGTGTGTGTGTGTGTGTGTGTGTGTGTGTGTGTGTGTGGTGTGCGTGTGCGTGTGCGTGTGTGTTGTGTGTGTGTGTGTGTGTGTGTGTGTGTGTGTGTGTGTAGCGAGAGAGAGAGAGAGAGAGAGAGAGAGAGAGAGAGAGAGAGAGAGAGAGAGAGAGAGAGAGAGAGAGAGAGAGAGAGAGAGAGAGACAGACAGACAGACGGACAGACACAGAAAAAGAGAGAAAAAGAAAGAGAAAGATGAGTAAGCATACACACATGTGCGTGTTTACAAGGCTGCGTGTGTGCACACAGAGAAGGCCGCGCGTGTGCGTCCGTGCCCATCGCAGCGCCTGTCGACGACGAGCGCCTCTCGGAGTCGACAATGGCCGAAATCCCGGTCAATTTAGATAAGATTTTGATCGTCGACATTTCTGCTGAATAATCAATTGAGTCTGGCGACATCTGGCATCTCAGGGCCGCGGAGAGCAAAATCCGTTTAATAAAAACGCGTTGCACGTTCGGTTGTCACGCTCAGCTAAATCGGATTTCCGTTCATGCGAAGGTGAAGAACGCAGTAAAAGGGTCCTTCGTCGGCAAGACTCGGCGTCGAGGAAGGGGCCGACGGGGGGCGGGCGTGCTGCTAAGCGGCGCGGCGCGTGTGCGACGGGCGACAGGTGACGCCGCCCCGCTGCCGAAAACGCCATTTTCTTTGTTGAATTTAAGTGTCCATTTCCTCCCTCGACTCTGCCTTTTTATCCCTTTAATCGCCAGAAGACGGAGACAAAGAGGAAGAAGAGAATGGAATTGGACAGGTATGGAGGGGCGAAGAGGCCTCCTGTCAGTCTTGGCTCAGAAGGGTTCACACACACACACACACACCACACACACACACACACACACACACACACACACACACACACACACACACACACACACACACACACACACACACATACACACACACACACACACACACTCGCACACACAAGGGAGAGGGAGAGGGAGAGGGAGAAGGAGAGAGAGGAGAGAGAGAGAGAGAGAGAGAGAGAGAGAGGGAGAGAGAGAGAGAAAGAGAGAGAAAGAGAGAGAGAGAGAAACGAAAAAAGAGAACGCCGGAGAGAAAAAATAGAAAAGAAAGTGGAATAAGCTGAAAAGGAAATAGCGAAGACGGAAAAAACGAAATAGGAAAGACAAATATAAATTCAACAATTATTTTTTATTGGAACAGAAGAAGAATAAAAAAATACAGAAGAATAAAAAATGAATGTCATGCGTGACGAAGCAGATAAGATGAGAAGCGATTAAGAAATGAAAAGCGAGGAATGCGCGATAACAGGTGCGAATGGAAAAAGAGAGAACAATAACTTTGATCAGGATTGACTTCTCTTTTACTCGGTTTTCAACGTTATCCCATTTTCTGTTTCCCATCGCTGATTTCCCTTTTCCCATGGCCATTAGCTCTGCGACGTCCCCTCTTCTACGTCAACTTATCCTCTAAATCGTCATTTTTTCTGTTGCCTCTACTGGCCTTAAAAAGCAACCTTTTTGGCGATCACGTCCCTTCACACCAGCGTGCACCTAGACTCTAGACCAAAACCCGGTTAGAAAATTCAAAAACAAGAAAAAAAAACCTACCTCACTCAGGGCATAAGGCTGTAAATCTTTGCCCACGAAAGTCTAGTCCTGAGCACTATAAATAATGAATAATAAGTTCAAAGTGGACATAGCGAACCCAAGGAAGACAACTCAAACGCGCACAAGCGTCAGCCAACGAGATCTGTCCACACCTCTTGTTAATTTAAGTCTCAATGTATTAACGAGCTGCAAGAGCAGCGGGTCTCCGGCAAGCGCTCGCAGTCGTTCGCTGCCGTGCTACAACTGAGGGTGTAGCATACTTATAGTAATATTTAGCTTGTTGTAGCTGATGGCTTTTTCATGAACCCAAAACGGCTGCCGACGCTTCGCTTTTGAGTTCCCAGGAAGTTTGTTACCTTTTCAATTTCTTTGTATTCCCTCTTTCTGTATTTTTCCCTTATGAAGTCGTTGGCTATATCGCATTTTTTCATGATTCCATTTCCTTTGCTATTCAGTTTTTTCCCACATAATCCCTCGTTTGTCTTCTCTTTTGGTACTCTATAGGGTTAGTTTATTTCTTAACATATTGAAATTTGTGATATCCTTCTGATTATTATCTATTCCAACATACTTTTCTTTTCGATATGCAAGGGAATGGGTCAAATATCTCTTGTTATCATGGGGATATCTTAGGCTAGGTTCCTCCTTTTAACGGTAGGTTCATGTCTG
>NC_051424.1:33991663-33994163 GCF_015228065.2 Penaeus monodon | reverse complement strand
ACGGAGAGTCCCGGGTTACCTTTTTAGGTAATCATTCTCTCTTATTTATCCGGGCTTGGAACCAGCACTGATTTGAGTGCTTAGCCCCCCAGTGGCTAGGCAGGCAATCGAGGTGAAGTTCCTTGCCCAAGGGAAACAACGCGGCGGTCGGTGACTCGACCCGAAGTCAGATTGCCGTCGTGACAGTCTTGAGTCCGACGCTCAAACCCATTCGGCCACGCGGCCTTGACGATCATGTCTTCCATGATTTTTCTTGGCAATTTAGAGCAGTGGTTTGCCATTGCCTTCCGCCCGGTGTTTTTTTTTTTTTTTTTTTTTTTTTTCCAAGTCACTATCTCTTTTTTTACCCGGCACTGACTTGGGCTGACTTGGTCCCCATGGCTAGGCAGGCAATCGAGGTGAAGTTCCTTGCCTAAGGGAAACAACGCGGCGGTCGGTGACTCGAACCCTCGAACTCAGATTACCGTCGTGACAGTCTTGAGTCCGACGCTCTAACCATTCGGCCACCGCGGCCCCTGGAGTTGTATAGATCCCTGTAAAATTCTCCACTACTCTTATGATTTCATTCTTGTTATATGTCACTTCTCCGTCTGATATCTTCATTGCATACATTTAATTTCTCCTTTTAATTGTTTTCATGCTGGTACCTGAGATCTCGGTTTCAAAATGTGTTTATGTATATAAATACGTATATATAAACATATGTATACATATATATATACATATATATATATATATATATATAATATATATATATATATATATATATATATATTCATATACATCTCTTCTTTTAACGGTAGGTTCATGTCTGAGCCGCCGTGGTCACAGCATGATACTTAATAGTAGTTTTCATGTTGTGATGCTCTTGGAGTGAGTACGTGGTAGGGTCCCCAATTCCTTTCCAAAGGAGAGTGCCGGTGTTACCTTTTTTTAGGGAATCATTCTCTCTATTTTTCCGGGCTTTGGGACCAGCACTGACTTGGGGTTTGGGTTGGCCACCCAGAGTAGGTAGGCATTCGAGGTGAAGTTCCTTGCCCCAAAGGGGAAAAACGCGCCGGCCGGTGACTCGAACCCTTGAACTTAGATTGCCGTCGTGACAGTCCGACGCTCTAACCATTCGGCCACCGCGGCCCCTTTACGACATGGGCTTCCATGATTTTTCTTGGCAATTTAGAGCGGTGGTTTGCCATGCCTTCCGCCCGGGGTTTTTATCGAGTCACCATCTCTATTTACCCGGCACTGATTGGGGTGGCTTGGCCACCGTGGAGGTAGGCAATCGGGTGAGTTCCCTTGCCCCCGGGAACAACGCGTCGGCCGGGACTCGAACCCTCGAACTCGATTGCCGTGGACAAACTGAGTCCGACGCTTTAACCCTTTTGGGCCACCGCGGCCCCATATTAATAACTACATTATATATATATATATAAAATTTATATATATAATATAATATATATACTATAAGTGTGTGGGGTGGGGTTGTGGTGTGTGTGTGTGGTGTGTGTGTGTGTGGTGTGTGTATGTGGTGTGGTGTGGTTGTGCATAACATACAAAATATAATTAATATATATATATTATATATATATTATATAATATATAATATATAATATTATTTATATAATATATAATTTATATATATGTGTGTGGTGGTGTGTGTGTGTGTGGTGTGTGGGTGGGGTTTTTATGTGTGTGGTGGGTGTGTTGTGTGGTGTGTGTGGTGTGGTGTGTGTGGTTGTGTTTTTTTTTGTGTTTTGTGTAGTTTGGTGTGTGTGTGTGTGGGGAGGTAATATGTATGTATACAAATATCTTTTCTATCTATCCATTATATATATATATATAATAAATAAATATAAAATTAATTATATATATATAAAAATTTTAATATATAGTAATATAATAAATAAAATAAAATAATATATAATTAATATAATATATATATATATTTTAAATATATATTTTAAATAAAAATTAGTTTAATAAATGAATAAGAATTATATTATAAACTATATAATAAATAATAAATTATATATATATTATATAAAAATATATATATGAATATGATATGTATTATATAAAAAATATATATCTATTATATATATAATATATATATAAAATAATATAAAAATTTTGAAAACTACATCGGGAAGAATATATAAAGGGGGAAATAAAAATAAAAATTTTTATATAGAAATAAAAATAAAATTAAAAGAAGATATATTTTAAAATATATATAAAAGAGATATAGAAAAGATATATAATAAAAAGAATAAGGGAGATATAATTAAAAAATAAAATGAAATAAATAATAATAAAATAATATGGGAATGAAAAATATATAATATAATAAAAATAAATATTAAAAATAAAAAGAATAGATATAGATAAATTATATAATTAATAAAAAGAAAAATTTATAAATATATAATATAATAATAAAGATATATTATATATAATATTAATATATATATATTATATAAAAAATTTAAATATTTTATATATA
>NC_051424.1:33988553-33991563 GCF_015228065.2 Penaeus monodon | reverse complement strand
ATATTATATATATGTATATATATATATAGTATTATAGTCGTGTGTGTATTTGTGGTGTGTGTGTGTGTGTGTGTGGTGTGTGTGTGTGTGTTTGGTGTGTGTGTTTGTGTGTGTGTGTGTGTGTTCGTGTGTGTATGTATATATATGTATATATATATTATATATATATTATATATATATATATTATAATATATATATATATGTGCGTGTGTGTATGTGTGTGTGTGTGTGTGTGTGTGTGTGTGTGTGTGTGTGTGTGTGTGTGTGTGTGTGTGTGTGTGTGTGTGTGTGGGTGTGTGTATGTATATTATGTATATATATATATCTATCTAATATATCTATATATATTATAATATATATTATATATATATATATATACATATATATATATATATATATATATATATATATATATATATATATGAGGCCGCGGTGGCCGAATGGTTAGAGCGTCGGACTCAAGACTGTCACGACGGCAATCTGAGTTCGAGGGTTCGAGTCACCGACCGCCGCGTTGTTTCCCTTAGGCAAGGAACTTCACCTCGATTGCCTGCCTAGCCACTGGGGGACCAAGTCAGCCCAAGTCAGTGCCGGGTAAATAGAGATGGTGACTCGGAAAAAAAAAAAAAAAAAAAAAAAAAAAAAACACCGGGCGGAAGGCAATGGCAAACCACCGCTCTAATTGCCAAGAAAATCATGGAAGCCCATGATCGTCAAGGCCGCGGTGGCCGAATGGTTAGAGCGTCGGACTCAAGACTGTCACGACGGCAATCTGAGTTCGAGGTTCAAGTCACCGACCGCCGCGTTGTTCCCTTGGGAAAGGAACTTCACCTCGATTGCCTGCCTAGCCAGCCAAGCCAGCTCAAGTCAGTGCTGGTCCCAAGCCCGGATAAAAATAAGAGAGAATGATTACCTAAAATGGTAACACCGGCACTCTCCGTGGAAAGGAACTGGGGACCCTACCACGTACTCACTCCAAGAGCATCACAACGTGAAAACTGCAATTGAGTATAATGCTGTGACCACGGGGGCTCAGACATGAACCTCCGTTAAATGATATATATATAATTTTATATATGTGGTGTGTGTGTGTGTGGGGTTTGTGTGTTTTTGGTGTGTGTGTGTGTGTGTGTGTGTGTGTGGTTGTGTGTGGTGTGGGTGTTATATTATATATATATATATATAATATATATGTATCTATATACATATTAATATATAAATATTTATGTATATCACACACACACACACAAAATTATAATTTTTTATATATAAAATTTTATATATATTATATATTATAATATATATATAAAATTATATTTATATATATAACATGTTGTAATAGTATGATGATAATACCCCCCCCTATCTTCTATCGCGTATCCATATAAATATATTTTAATATATATAAAATATATTTTTTATATATATATATTATATATATTGTATGTTTATTTTATATATAATTATATATATAATTGTGTTGTGTGTTGTGTGTGTGTGTGTTTGGGTTTTGGGGGTTGTGTGGTTTTGTGGTGTGTGTGTGTGATGGTGTGTATTATGTGGTTTTAAGGTGTATATATGTGGGTGTATTTGTGTGTGTGTTGTGTGTGTTGGTGTGGTTTGTGTGGTTGTTGTGTGTGTGGGGTGTGGTGTATGTGTGGTTATGTGTGATGGTTTTTATATGGTTGTATTGTGTGTATTATGGGGTAATTATGTGTTGTGTGTGTGTGTGTGTGTGTGTGTGTTTTGTGTGTGTGTGTGTGTGTGTGTTGTGTATGTGTTGTAGTGGTGTGTGTGGTTGTGTGTGTTTTGTGTGTGTGTTTTGTGTGTATTTGTGTGTGTGGTGTGTTTTAAAATATATATTATATTTTAAATTTTGTGTGTTTTATATGTATATATATATATCATATTATATATATATAAAATTATATATATATATATATATATATATATAATATTATATAAAATATACGTATATATATGGATATATAAATAAATAAATAAATGATAAATATTATATACATATATATATATTTTATAAAATATATATAATATATCTAATATATTTATATATATATTATTATATATATATGTACATATATACATTGTGTATTGTGCGTGTATGTGTGAGGATATATATACTTTATATATAATATATAGATAGATATAGATATGTACACACACATACACCAACATACATACGTCTACATATATATATTTTTATATATATATCAAAATATATATATAATATATATATTATATTATATTATATAATGTAATATATATATATATAAAATATAAAACCTTATATATTATATATATATATATATTATATTTTCCTTTTTAAATATATTTCTGAAACAATTTTGAGAGGTGCTCTAGAAAATTTTTGAAGGAACTGGGGAAATGTTGGAGGATACAAAATATAAAATCTGAGGTACGCCGATGTTTATTTTGATTGCCAGCAGTATCACTGAACTACAACAACTACTAGATAAAGTTAGAGAAGCAGCGAAAAGGCTGGCTTGTTTCTTAAAGCCAAGAAAACTAAGATCATGAAGATTCAAAATAACCGGCCCAAAGAACAAAGATGAACATGTTACAATCAATGGATGATTGTGGGAAAATGTGAGTTCACTTATCTTTGGGGCTGTTTTAACTAATACATATGAGATTCACCGGAGATAAAAAGAAGAATTACCATTGCCAAAAAACGCCACAATTGCCTCAATAACATCTGGAAAAAAACCGAAGCATTACCTTACGGACAAAGCTGAGGTTTTGAACTCATTAGTTTCCCCCAAATTGGGATCATATGGTTTTTGAGTGTTGGGTGTTGAAGGTAGATAACAAGAAAAAGATCAATAGTTTGAAATGTGGTGTTTCAGACGAGTACTGCGTATTAGCTGGGCAGAGAAGAAACGAATGGTGAAGTGCTGAGAAAGATAAATTGTAAAGGACCGACTGTTGGACATCTTGAACAAGAGGGAAAATTTAAAATTTATTGGTC
>NC_051424.1:33973553-33983553 GCF_015228065.2 Penaeus monodon | reverse complement strand
TTAAATGCGAGTAAGCCTCATCTGCATCACGAATCCCGACAGAGGGTACATGACATCGGCCTGGTTAACTGCCAGTCGAGGGCTTCAGTATTCAAAAAAATCAGGAATTCATTACTGCCATGCCCCTGCAGCTCAGTGGAAGGTTTACCCACTCGCTGGGCATGTGGATCTCCCCTCGATGTCGGTCACGCAATGAAATTTCGTCACGGCGAAGTGAGAGGCATGAATTTGCCGTGGCGTTACAGCAGCGCCAACCCCTTTGCTACAAGAAAGCGAGAACCAACCCAAGGTGCTTAAATACCTTAAACAAACTCTTTGAATACCTTATCTATGCCATCAAACGGCAGACACATCAACTGAGGCAAGAGCTGACCCTCGTGCCCGCGGATTAGGAACACGTGGCCATGAGCTAATGCCAATAGCCGAACCCGAGGCTCCCGCCACCGGGGCTCGGCGCCAGCTGCAATTCTTGTGCGAAAGTAAGACAGGAAAAGGACTAGGACATATCCACTCAGAATCCGAAGCATAAACCGAAGAACCTCCACACCATTAGTTTTCATGACTCCAGCAGGAATGGAACCTTCAGCCATTTTTTCGAAAAGACCACTGTCAAAGAAATGAAAAAGTAATAAATAATTACTAGAAAACAGCGTACCTATCATTCTCGTATGTCTTTCCTACTATGTTGCGTGTGATGGGAGCTCGAGCTCCCCTGCCAGTGGAGAGGACGGCGAGCGAGCAGTCGCAGAGAGTCGCATGAGAAGGCGACTCACTCAGTGAAAGTTGATAATGTGAAATGCATTTCCCAGGTTAAATAATAAATGCAGCCGCAGGAATAGATATCATGGGGGGATTGGAGGCCACGTCAAAAGCTGTGCTTGTTGTAAGGCTAATGATGATCATGATAATTCTATAATTGTGAGTGTTCATATAATTATGATAATGATTATATTGATGATGATAATAATGATAATAAAAAAATATAAGATTAATGATAATAACAATAATGGTAATGATAATAATAATTAAATGATAATAATAAGAACAATAGTAATTAATAAAAAATAATGATAACAATAATAATAATCATAATAGTAATAATAATAATAATAATAGTAATAATAATAATAATGATAATAATAATAATAATAACTAATACCAATAATATAATAATAATAACTATTACTACTACTACTATACTACTATATATAATAATAATAATAATAATAAATAATAATAATAATAATATGTAATGATGATAAAATAGTAATGATAATGATGATAATAATAATGATATTAATAATGATAATAATAATAATAATGTCATAATGATAATAATAATAAGGTTACATATAGTTTTAACGTGATAGACTAGAACTTAAGTGAACTCAAACAAATTGACACCAAAATTAGGAAGCAATTGACATGCAACAGAGTGTATCACCCATCAGTGGCTTAGAAGCTGTGGACTTAGAGGGGAAACAGAGGGTTTTATTCTTGCAGCCCAGAAACTATCAAGCTAACATCTTGCACAATGGCACTGACTCAAAATGTAGGTTTTGTGAAGAAAAGGCTGAGACGATTGATCACCTTGTGTCTGGTTGCTCAATATTAACACCGAATGAGTACAAAAATCGCCACGACAGAGTGGGCAAGTACCTGCATTGGAAGATCTGCAAGCACTTTTCTATCGGAACGCAAGATAAATGGTACGAACACCATCCAGAGCCAGTTACTGAAGGTAAAGATGCTACAATCTTGTGGGACTTTCCAATTCACACAGATCGTACTATACAGGCGAATCGTTCAGATATCTTCATCAAGGACAAAATAAACAACACCTATCTCTATATAGATATGAGCATCCCTTCAGACAGAAACGTCTCAGCGAAAGTGTTCAAAAAGTAATCAAAGTATAAAGACTTGAAATTAGAGGTGGAAAAGATGTGGCATTTAAAAACCAAAACTTTGCCTGTTGTTACTGGAGCACTTGGCCTTATAAAGAAAGGTACTGATAAGTTTCTTGAACAAATACCGGGAAATCCAAAATTAGAAGAAGTCCAAAAAATAGTTTTAAACAGTACAGGGCATGTTCTCAGAAGAGCCTTATCGATCTGAAGTATTTTTATGTTCGTGAATTGACTTGACTGGATATTTTAATTTGTAATTGTTCTGCAAATTTTTGTATATTTTGTTTATGTTCCATTACCTCTAACTTCAATCACCCTATGTCGCTGGTAGCTGGTAGTGACTCGGTGTTTGATTTTAATTAGCAGATCTAACGAAACTTTTACAATAATAATAATAATAATAATAATAATAATAATAATAATAATAATAAAGGTAATAATAATAATAATAATGATAACAATAATGATAATAATTATGATGATAATGATAATAATAATAATATTATTAATAATAGTGATAATAACAATAATATACCGATAATAACACTAATAATAATAATAATAATAATAATAATAATAATAATAATAGTAATAATAATGATAATAACATATCGCAACGATATCACTTCGCATAGTCGTTGTCCAGAAGCAACATTGCCCAAACAACCATGTCCTTTGCAACAAATCCTTATTTGCGTCGTATTGGAACTTTTTTTCTTCTCGACAAATTTCTCACAAAAAGTAGTAAAGTCGAATTAACCTTTGATTTTGTGTACAACACATTTGGAAGGGAAATCAAGAGGCAGACTAATATAGAATTATCATTACAAGAAAACTCAGAAAAGAAAAGGATAGACGGATAGACAGAAAGAATGACTGACTTTGACTATCCTCCAGAAGCCCCCCCCCCCATCCCGGCTTCCAGCGAGAGCCATAAATTCCGGCCATTTCTCGCGTCCAGGAAGCCTCGCATGAAAATTCCAGGCTGAGACGAGCGCCGGAAGTCTTTGGAGGCCATGCACAGAGACCATTTCGGAGGCCATGCACAGAGACCATTTCGGAGGCCATGCATAGAGACCATGCTCGGTGGCCATGCACAGAGACCATTTCGGAGGCCATGCACAGAGACCATTTCGGAGGCCATGCACAGAGACCATTTCGGAGGCCATGCACAGAGGCCATGCACAGAGACACTCTTTCTTGTTTTTTTTGAGACCATGCACGTGTGTGGGGGTGTCCTCATGTCTGCGTCCTTATAATTTAAATAAAGGCATATCTGGCAGGACCCATTGTCATAATTGAACTTAAAACGTACAGTCATTTCCGAAACGAAATTAAAACAAAAAAAGCAGATGAAAGCGTCATATTTCGTCAAGACGCAGCCATTTCCGGCGCAACGATGGCTGGTCCGGCGGGCCCAGTTTCCGCGGCGAGGAATCTGTCACTTTCTCTCTCTCCTCTCTATTTTCCACTTCTTTCGCTCTATAATATATATATATATATATATATATATAATATATATATATATATATATATACAAATACATATGCATATGTATACATGAATGTGCAGAGTATAAACACACACGTCCGCCCCAATACTGTCGCAATACCACCTTGAAATGTTTTGCTTTTTTTTACCTGTTTACAGCGTCGTTCGCGTACCTCTAATCCGTGCGAATCCATAACCTGGTTTGCTTCTGGCGTCGTTCGCGTAAGGCGGATCCGGATTAAGCCGTTATTGTGGGTTGAGTCAAAGGCAGTTTTTATTACACACCATATATCACTGGAAATTCTGTTGAACAGGTACACGGGAAGGTAATCCTGTCTCTGTTTTGACCTGGGACTTTTTCTCAGGATTCTCAATTGTATCTTGGTTTATGGTTCGAAGATAAAATTCCCCCGATACGCATTCTGAAGGACGGTACACCTCGGCAAAACTATAAGAAAGAAAAAGAATTAAAGACAAAAATGATAAAAGAGAATGAGTGAATGATTGACAGAGAGACACACAGAGACACAGAGACACAGAGACAGAGAGAGAGAGAGAAAGAGAGAGAGAGAGACAGAGGAGGGAGGGAGAGAGAGAGGGGGGGAGAGGGGAGAGAGCGAGGGGAGAGATGAGAGAGAGAAGGGGGAGGGAGGGAGGGGAGAGAGAGAGAAAGAAGAGGAGAGAGAGAGAGAGAAAGAGTTGAGAGAGAGAGAGAGGGGGGAGATAGAGAGTTTAAAGTTTAAAAGTTTAAAGTTTGGTTTGGATTCCATTTGATACAATGGATATTCTTGGTGTGACATCACAGTTGCTGATTTTGCTCACGTGCGTCAGCTTGCTGTGACTCGGCTGAACCGAGTCCTGCCCGCCGTGGTGCCCAGCCACAAGCAGTAACCTCCGGGCGACAGTGCAACTTCTCGCCGCCTGGGCGGGCGCGCGAACCGCCGACCCCTCGGATGAGAGGCCCGGACACGTACCCACTGTACTAAGCCCGGAGGCTATACAGTGGTAAACGAGGAGAGAGAGAAGACAGCAGAGAGAGAGAGTGAGAGAGAGACGAGAGAGGGAGAGCGATCGAGAGAGAGAGAGAGAGAGATGAGAGGAGGAAGGATGAATCCTGAGAGAAGAGTAGAAGAGAGAGAGAGAGGGGGCGGAGGGAAGGTTGAGAGACAGGGGGGAAGCGACGGGAGGTTGGGAGAATGAGAGATGAGAGAGAGGAGAGAGGAGAGGAGACGAGGAAGAGAGGAGAGGAGAGGAGAGAGTGATGAGAAGATGAGAGAGAGAGAGAGAGAGAAGGAGAGGGAGAGGGAGAGAGCGAGAAGAGAGACGACAGACAGACAGGAAAAAAAGGGGGAGGGGAGAGAGTAGGAGAGAGAGAGAGAGAGAGGGAGAGAAGGAGAGAGAGAGAGACATGACCCTAGGGAGGAGAGAGAGAGAGAGAGATGATGGATGGGGGGGGGGGGGGGGGAGAGAGAGAGAAAGCGGAGAGGAGAGAGAGAGGAGGCCGAGGCGAGAGAAGGGGAGGGGATGGAGAGAGAGAGAGAGACGAGGAGGAAGATGAAGGAGGAGAGAGAGAGAGAGAGAGAGAAAGAGAGTGATGGAGAGAGAGAGAGAGGACGAGAGGATGAGAGAATGAGAGGATGATGAGGAGCTGAGAGAGAGGAGTACGAGGCGACGAGATTAAGGATAGATAGATAGATGACAGAGAGAGGGGGGGGGGGGCAAAGAGAGAATGAAAGAAAGAGAGAGGGGAGAGAAGGAGAGAGGAGCGAGAGAGAAGAAGAGAGAGGAGAGAGGAGAGAGAGAGAGCGAGAAACGGAGATGAGAGAGAAGGGGGGGCGGAGATGGAGCGAGAGTCGAGAGAGAGAAGAGAGATGAGAGAGAGAGAGAGGACCGAGAGAGTGAGGAGGTGAGAGAATTCGTGAGAACCTGAGATGAGAAAGAGAGAGAGAGAGTGAGATGAGACTGAGAGAGAGAGAAAGAGAGAGAGAGAGGGGGGAGATGGAGAGAGAGAAGAGAGACGATGAGAGGGAAGAGAGATGAAGGGAGAGAGAGAGATAAGAGAGACGAGAGAAGAGAGAGAGAGAGAGAGAGCGTGCAAGGCGCACACAAGCGACCGTGTGCGTTTAAGCATGTGAGTTCGCGAGCGCAGCGCTGCCGCCGCCCAATTCCCATTCAAGCGGCGTTTCCCGAAATTCTTCAGCCATCGGTATGACTCCAGGAGGAGCGGCGAGCGGGAAGTGCAGCACGGGCGGCGTCGTCGCTATGCCGGCCGCGTCTGCGAGGACTGGCAGATGCGGCGGGTGCTTGGCGAGTGTGATCCTTTGTGTGCGTTTGTGTGTGTGTTTTGTGAGTGTGTACATCCATATGTATCTGCATGCGTTCGTGTGCATATGCGTATATACATACATACATACATAAACACACACATACATATATACATAATGATAGGCATATAGATAGATGAGTATAGAGAGAGATGAGTAAGATAGATAGATAGAGAGATAGAGATGGTAGATAGCGAATGGAAGACCGAGAGATAGATAGATGTGGGGGGGGGGGTGGGGTGTGTTGGGTGTGGGGTGTGGGGGTGTGTGTGTGGGTGGGTGTGGGGGGGGTGGGGGGTGGGTGTGTGGGGGTGGGTGTGTATGTAGGTCTGGAGTAGTGGATATAGATGGATGATAGTAGAGATATATGGGAGAGGATAGAGGAGATATATATATAGATAGAGATGACATAGATATAATATGCATATATATTAGAGCTAGCCAGCGATCGTAGAAGATATACAAGAGATATATATCATAGACATACTATAGAAAACACACAAACCGAACACACGACACACACACACCACACGACACACACACACACACACACACACACACACACACACATATTATGCATAGATTAATATTATTATATATATATATATCTATCTATAGTATATATATATATATATAATATGCATATATATATTATCATATATATATATATATACTATATATAGAGAGAGAGAGAGAGAGAGAGAGAGAGAGAGAGAGCGAGACGAGAAGAATGATTACCAAAAGGTAAACACCGGCACTGTACGTGGAACGGAACTGGGGACCCTATCACGTACTCACTCAAGAGCATGACAACATGAAAACTAAATAAGTATCATGCTGTGACCACGGCGGCTCAGACATGAACCTACCGTAAAAAAAGAAAAAAAAAATATATATCTAATATATATATAATTAATATATAATATAATCATATATATATAATAAGATTAGATATATAATGATATATAGATAATAGATATAGAGTAAGATTTATAGATTAATATATATATAATATAATATAGATATATATATATAGATAATATATGATAATATATGATATTATATATATATAGGAATATATATATAATAAAAATATACTACCATAATACATATATAAGAGGAGATAAAGTATAATAATATTGAGATATATAGATATAGATATATTATCTATAATTACTATATATATAGGATTATAGATTAAGAGAATTAGATATAAAGAGATATATATATATATATCTATATAGATAGATAGATATAAAAGTTATATATATATAGTAATATATAGATATATAGATAATATAATGTAAAAATTGTAAAAGAAAGATATAATATATAGAGAGATATATATAATATATATAAATATATATATATAATATTTATATATATAATAGATATATATATAGATAAGATTGATAGATATATAGATATATATTTATATATTTTAGTATCTATTTAGAGATATGGTATAGATATTATAATATAATATTGGTAAGGTATTAATATTATATAGATATAGTATATCTATATATACATATATATATATATATAATATTATCTATAAATATATACAGTATTAATATATATATATAAAGATATATATAGAATCTAAATAGATATAATAGATATATATATATATATTATATATATATATAGAGATAGATATATATATACAATACATATATACTACAATAATATATATAACAATATATATTATATAATAATATAGATATTAGAGATAGTAGATATATAAAGCGATAGATATATACAATAGATGAATAATATAATATAGAGTAGATATATATATATCTATATATAGCTATAGATATATATATTATAGGATATAGACATAGTATTAATGATTTGTAATATATAATAAAAAATATATATATATAATATATATATATATAGGAGAGATCATATAATAACATGCTATATATATGATATATAAGAGAGGAGATAGAGATTATAGAGCTGGTATAAATGAAATATATATAGATATATATAGTAGATATATATAGATATAGATATATGTATATATAAGATATAGATATATCTTAGATATATATAGATAATTAGATATAGATATATATAAAATATAGATGATAGATAGAGATATGCGAGATAAGATTGAGTATGAGATATATCATAATATTAGATTATTATATCATATATATAATATTTGTATATATAATATTTAAATGGTTATAGATTATATATATATATATATATAGATATAGAGGTAATATATGTATAATTATATATATATAATATTTGTATATATTATATAATATAATATATATATATACTATATCTTATATATATATATATATATATATATATATATTATATATATATGTATAGATATGTGTGTGTAGGGATATATCTGTATGTTATATGGTTGTACATATGTATAGTATGTTTGCTATATATGTATATATATATACACTATATATTGTGTTATGTGATATGTATATATATAGAGATCTATACTATATAAATATATATATATATATATATATTATATATATATATATATATTACTAGCTATCTATATATGTATTATAAATACAAAAAATATTCCATATGATAGGAAAGGTGATGGTTTGCTGGAGCGTGTTGTCAGTGGATCCAAGTTTACCCGGATATAAGCCTAGATTGGCGGAAAGCAGAAGTTATCACTTTGATCATATTGTAAGTGGCAACTGGAAATTGTTATTATAAATGAGATGGCATAGTGTTTAACGATTCAGTTATTTTCCGTGGTTGTTATTTGGATTGTTGAATATGTCAATGTTTTTTCTCTTTAAAGTTTTATATAAAAAAGTTAAAATGCTCTTTTGGGTGGTCATTATCTTTTTATTTTGCTTGGCCAGGTGCAGTGACAATACTGTATATTTCGCATAAAATTGTGAAGATATGTTAGAAAAATTATTATTGATTATTATTTTTTTATCTAGTGGAGGATACAAGTAGGATAGATTTTGTTTGGGATATATGGCTTCTGGTCATGTTTTAAAGTAATTTAGTTATATAAGTATGTTTGTAAGCCTAAAGTCCCACTAAATTCGGAAATGTTTCTTTTCTCTTTTTTACAGTCAAACGAGACAGTGTTTTCACAAGAAAAGAAACGAATTAGAAGTATGTAAATTGGCTTGTTTTATATACAGTACTGGTGTCTGTACATAATAAATGTTTAAAACATTTTGATTTGTTTTTATTTCATAACATTTGAAGATATTGCTGCACAGTGTGGTTGTCTGATATTTCTGTTTCTATGGGGATTATTCCATTTTTCTCTCCACAAAGAAATTTGATACAGAAAGCAATTTTTTTTTTTTTTTTTTAACAAGACTTGAAATCTTGAATATGTAAAATACATAGAGTGGCCTAGTAGGATTATAATAGGTATATCTTGGGAGATATACCTATTTGTTAGGACCAATATTTATTAACCCACTACTGAGTGTCTTACAACAGCTCAGCACAAAACAAGATTTTTCTCAGCATTCTGCCTTGTCTCCCGTTACCCATGCTCCTTGTGTTGTGGGGGTCTTAGGAGACGGAGACTGAGGCCAAGGTTAGGGGATCAGCCCTACTGGACTCAGCCCCTCACCTCAACTAATTTGCATGGTCTTTTCTTCTATCCTTTTCCTTTTTCTTCTCTTATCATCCCCACTCTTATGTCCATTTTCTAAGGTGTGAGAGCTGTGCTGAAGGATGAAAGGAGGCTTTGGTCAAAGCACGAATGGCCTCCAGGGCCAGGCGGCACAGATTCCCTTGGTGTCTAGCCCTTACCCTCATGGGGACACTGGAAGGGTAGACCATTTCTCCACTCATTATTTACTGGATCACAGGGCCAATAATGAAGATTTTTTGCCCTTATAGGGTCAAGTAAGGCTTGCCCTTCATCAATAGCCTATCTAAATTTATTTCATGGTTTCCCTCTCCTTTGACCATGGCTCCGACATGATATTAATATACCCTTCTTGATCGTTTGCTGTAAAGTTCTATCCATTCCAAATCATCAACCCAAGTCATTACTCTTTCATCATTATTGTCCTCCTCACAGTACATACCTCTCTCCAACTATCCCATATTCCTGCGCCTCATCATTTAGTGCTTAAACCTCTGCCAAATCTTTTTGAGTATCCTTTTGGCCCGGCCAAATGGAATCGATTATTTGTGATTCCAGATGACCAACTACCATCCACTATACTGGTGACCACCGGAGTGATATGTTATGGTATTTCGCTCGCTCACTTTGCTCACTCTCTG
>NC_051424.1:33968301-33973453 GCF_015228065.2 Penaeus monodon | reverse complement strand
AAGAGTTAGAGGAGAGAGATAAAGGGAGAGAAGGAGAGAGAGAGAGAGAGAGAGAGAGAGAGAGAGAGAGAGAGAGAGAGAGAGAGAGAGAGAGAGGAAAGGAGACATACAGACAAGCTTCCTCCTAATCCAGTTCTGATTCTAAATCTCATCTGTCATTACTGAGATTATATCAATTAAATGACGAGATGAAATAATCATCGGCGCTGTAATCTAATGGATGACACGATGATCTTACCGAGTCGACAAAGGCAGGATCATTTCGCCGCTGATCAGACAATACGATAGCCAATAAGGAGGTGACAGGAAGGATGCGATGCGGACGGTAATCGAGAAAATAGTGTCTAAAGATGGGAGTGAGAGTGAAAGAGTGGAAGAGAAAAAGAGAGAAAGAGCGAGATATACATATGAAAGTGTGTGTGTGTGTGTGTGTGTTGTGTGTGTGTGTGTGTGTGTGTGTGTGTGTGTGTGTGTGTGTGTGGTGTGTGTGTGTGTGGTGTGTGTGTGTGTGTGGTATTGTATATATATTATATATATATAATATATATACATATATATATATATATATATATATATATATATATATATATATATATATATATATATATATATATATATATATATATATATATAATCTCAGCATGTGATTTTCCTTTCGGGAATCGTAACTTCAGCAGGAAAAGCAAGACCAAAGCACCTACGAACATCATATTTATTTATTCCATACGTTTCGGTCACTAACTTCATCTTCAGTGCTAAAAATAGATAAAAAAAAAGAACCATAAACATAAGCAAATTAGCAAAATACAAACAAGGAGTAAAAAGTTGGCTCTTAAGCTATACAAGCAGTAAGGGGGGAGGGGAAGTTGTTAAAGCAAACTATGGTTAAAACAAGTGAAACATGGTAAAAGTAAAACAATGTAATTAGTAACTTATCAAAAAATGACTATAAACATGGTAGAAGTTTAAAAAGCAAGCTATAAAATAAACAAAAATTCAAAGTAACCTAAAACAAAATACGTAAATCCATTGATAACGACTTACATAGAAAAAAATAATGCTTTCTATTGAGTATGTAAAGGAATGGCAGCTGTTGTGTTGTTAAGGTCTGGTTTCATCCTTGAGATAAACAGTGATTCCAGGGTGATGAGGTTAAGTCTGTGTGAGGCAGAGGTCAGAGTGTGAAAATCATTTTGGGTGAGTGGATGTCCAGTGGAATAGCAGTGTTCTCTGATGGCAGATGGTGATGGTGAACTGAGCTGAATACCTGTACGGTAAGACTTACCCATATATATATATAATATATATATATATATATATATATATATATATATATATATATATATATATGTGTGTGTGTGTGTGTGTGTGTGTGTGTGTGTGTGTGTGTGTGTGTGTGTGTTTGTGTTTGTGTTTGTGTGTGTGCACTACATGCTAATCAGCATACGCCCCACATGCACGCATACTATCTTCCTCTCGTGAACCGGAGACATCACAGCAGAAACAGCCGCACGCACAACGCACGCGCAGAGTCGCACGCACAGAGCCGCACACACAGAGCCGCACGTATACAGCCTTTATTAGCGTGGGAGACAAAATCTCTCATCTTCCTAACAATCGTTTTGTTATTGGGTGTTTCCTCATTCGTCAGCTGTTCTTCTCACGTCCGCTAACGGTCAGCAGGGCGAGGAGAGGGAACAGGTGTAAGCTGATAAAAGGGGTGGTAGGAGGGAAGGGAAGATGGTTCCCGCTGTAGACACTGACGGTCTCTTCCTCCTCTTCTGAAACATTATTTTCTCTCTTCTTCTTTTTCTTCCTTTTCTCATTCATTGTCTCTCCTCTTTTTCTCTGTCTGTTTCTTTCTTCTTCTTTTTCGATATTCATTCCATCCCTCCTCTTCCCCTGATTAATTTTTTTCTCTCACTAATTCTTCCTTCCTTAGACATCTTTTCAATTTTTCTTATTATTTCTCTTCCTCGTCTAGTTATGTTTTTACTGGAGGAAAGCAATGTAATAAGGAGAGAAGGGGAAAAGAGGGAAAAGGAAAGGGGGGAAGGACGGGCGGGAAAATAGGGAATGAGGAAGAGAAGAAGAGGAGAGGGGTGGAGGGCGTGCAGGGGAGAGGACGGATGGGAGGCAGGGAGAGAGGGGGTAGGGAAGAGGAAGCTCAGGGGACAAGGCGGGAGAGAGTAAAGGGGGAAGACAGACGGAGCAACTAGTAGGGTAGAGAGGAGGAGGAGGCAGAGGATAGAAGGAGGAGGAAGAAAAAGAAAAGAGAAAAAGGGAGAGGAGGAAGAGGATAGAAGGAGGAGGAAGAAAAAGAAAAGAGAGAAAGGGAGAGGAGGAAGAGGAGTGGGCGGCGTGAAAAGGGCGCCCGAGGGAGGCGGATTCGATTCCCTGGGGCGGCGAAGGCGTGGGTGCCATGGGGAGGGGCGGGCGCAGAGAAGGTAAGGGGGGGGAGGAGACCGGATGAAAAGGAGAAAGAGAGATGGACTGAGAGAGAGAGAGAGAGAGAGAGAGAGAGAGAGAGAGAGAAAGAGAGAGACAGAGACAGAGACAGAGACAGAGACAGAGACAGAGACAGAGACAGAGACAGACAGACAGACAGAGAGACAGACTTCGCATACTTTCGCCGGAGATGCCGACGGCTCCCGGGAGGCAAAACCTCCGCCAGAAAAGCCAAATGCAGAAAAAATTCAAATGCCAAAGGGCCTCAGGAAGCGGCGGGGCTCCCTTCGGCCCTCGACGCGTCCAAGCACCGGGCTCACACGACACTTCCCGCGACTTCTGCAGAGACGACGGGGGAGTGAGCTCGCCCTCGCGCCACTCTTTTCGGTGAGCGCTTCAGGACTCTTATTGCGCCGCTTCACAAAAAGCGGGACAAGGAGAGGAAAGGATCGCAGGAGCCCTAGGTAAACTCCTGTGCCCGAAGAGAGGTCTTTGCTGGCGGGCCCCATTTTCAATATCCTGAGCTAGGAGTAAGGGCCACCGCGGGGCCACCTCGGGGCCACCACAAGTCCACTGCAAACTTTGTCTTCGTCATCGAAGGAACTTTAGATCGAGTATGGGCCAACGCTCTGATATTAGAACGAAGATCCATAGGCATAAACTGAAACGTCTGGGGGCTTTGTGACTCTCAAAACGGAAAAAACAAAGTCGACTTTGGAGAAAAAAATACATCTCCAGGTCATCCTGGCAGGAAATCCTGTGATGAGTGGAATATATGTATGATTTACTGCAACCACTTCCGGAGGCACTGAGGATGAAAATGACACAATCAGCTTACACTGCACAAAATCCATTTCCTGGCTTTGTCCATTGCACTCCGTTCAAGGGGTAAACGTCTTTTGGCTATAAAAGGCACATGCAAGAAGCTTTCAACGACCACGCCCGCAGACCCAGCGCCCCCCGAGGAATACTGTGGCTGGTAGACCCCAAGACCTCGGGTCCTGACAAAACCCAAGTTCGATCCTCTCTTGCGTCTCTCCGCTAACCTAGCCAGGGTCGTGACTGCATATTTGTCCTTGCTTGACCGCGTAAACAATAGGCGCCAGAACTAAATACGTGATGCAGGACCGAATCATTCGCCGAAGTCGCTGGACCTGCAGCGTCGTCGGGATGTGACAGGTCTCTGTCAACGCACAACCAGAGAGACAACGTCATCATCTACAGGCACCGCAACGGCCAAGAGGATAGGCCACAAGCACCACCAGAACCGTGGCGCAAAACCTAAAGCCTCGTCCGCGCCCCTTGGCCAACCCAGCGTCGACAGAGGCAGTTACGGCACAAGGCCTCCAAGATATGGGGCAAAAGTCCGGCAGACTGCCCGTGTTGTCTTGCGCTGTTACAAGGGTTAAAAGATTTATAAATACATGGTTATCCAGAACGAGAAGAGAGAGAATAAAAAAATGAAAAACCCGGTTCCCTTTTTTTGGGGGCTTTGGGAAAAAAAAACCCCCCCCCCCCCTTTTTTTTAAAAAAAAAAGGGGGGGGGGGAAAAAAAACAAAAAAAGGGGTTTTCCCGACCCCTTTGGGGGGGGGGGAAAAAAAAAAAAAAAAAAAATAAAAAAAATCCCCCTTTCCCCCCCCCCCAAAAAGGTCAAATTTTTTGGGGGGAAAAAAAAGGAAAAAAAAAAAAAAAAAAAAAAAAAAAAAAAAAAAAAAAAAAAAAAAAAACCCCCCCCCCCCCCCCCCCCCCCCCCCCCCCCCCGGGTGAAGGGGGTTAAAAAATTCCCCCAAAAGATTGGGGAAAAAATGGAGAGGGTTTGCTTTGGGTTACGGGGGAAAAATTTTTTAAAATTCATTTTCCCAAAAAACGGGAAAAGGGGAAGAGAAGAAGAAGGGGAAAAGGGGGAAAGGAAAAAGGGGGAGAAAAAAAGGGGAAAAAAAGGGGGGAAAAAGGGGGGGGGAAAGAGGTGGAAGAAAAGGGAGGAAAAAAAAGGGGGGAATAAAAAGGAGGGGGGGAAAACCCTTTCCCTCGAGGCCTTTTCAGCGGGGGCGGGGGGCGGTTTGAAGCACCGGGAAAAGGGGATCCGGCCACCCAAGGCCCGGGACGGCACAGGGGGGGAAAAAGCCTCGCGCCTTGAACCCCCCACGTCGGAAGGGTTTTCGCGGCCCCCTTCAGCTGCAAATTTTTCGCGATGCTTGTGTCTTTGGGTTGGTTGTTTTTTTGGGGGGTTACAAAAAAAAAAAAAAAAATAAAAAAAAAAAAAAAAAAAAAAAAAAAACAAAAAAAAAAAAAAAAAACAAAAAAAAAAAAAAAAAAAAAAAAAAAAAAAAAAAAAAAAAAAAAAAAAAAAAAAACCCCCAAACAAAAACCCCCCCCCCCACCTAAAAAACCCCCCCCCCCCAACCCACCCCCAAAAAACCCCCCACCCCAACCAAAACCACACCAAAAACCAAACCAACCAACACCCCACCAAAAACCCCCCCCAAAAACCCCAAACCCCAAAAAACCCCCATAAAAAAAAAAAAAAAACCCCCCCCACAAAAACACCACACACAAACACCACAACACAAAACAAACACCCCAAAAACACAACACACACACACAAAAACAACCCACACAACACACACACACACACCCCACACACACCCACACACACCCAAAACACAACCACACACACACCACACACCACCATAAAAAAAAAAA
>NC_051424.1:33953301-33958301 GCF_015228065.2 Penaeus monodon | reverse complement strand
CATTTAATGGCTCTGCGCGGCAGGTGAATACTTTTCCAAGGTCGGGTAGAGGGTGGATGGAGCGCGTGTGTGTCCCTCCTTTTTTGCCGAGGCAATTTTCATCTAAAAGCTTTTTTAAGTGTAAACTGTTGTTTGGAATTAAGCCCAGTATTCTCCGGAGCAATCTCTTTTCCGTCGATTAGAACCCGACCCGACTCGGCGCGGAATCCAATCCTCCGAAATATGACTGCGGCGAAGGAGACAAAGAAAGGATGAGAAGGAAATATCAAATCATAAAGAGAAGGTAAAAAGAGTGAAGAAAACGAGGGAGTTTCCTGCCACTGCCAAGAAGAGAACGAAGGAACAAGCATTGAAGGAGACAAAGAGAGGCCAAGATGGACTGCGTGACAGCTTTCATTTCTCAAGCCATCTGCGACGCCTTTGCCTCTGACGGAGGAGGGGGAGTGGAAGAGGAGGAGGAAGAGGGGCAAGAGGAAGAAGACGAAGAAATGAGGAAGAGGAGGAGGAGGAGGTGGAAGCGAATGGGAAATGAGGAAGAGATGAAGTAGATTAAGGACGAGGACGAGGAGAAAGACGGAGAATTTGAAAAAGAAGAGAGTGGAGAAGAGGAGGAGGAGGGGAGTTGGGAAGGGAGAGGAGGAAGAGGAATCGCTGAAAGAAGAGGAAGGAGAAGAGAAGGTGGAGGGAGAGGAGAGAGATAGACAAAGGTTGAAGAGAATAAAACTAAATAAGGTGGTCATAGAGAGGGAAATAAAATGAGGAGAGGGATGGTAAGAACATGAATAGAACCTTAACAGAAAAAAAAGAGAGAAGAGGAAGATGAAGATAAAAAAGGAAGGGGAAGGCATAAGAGAAGAGATTCTTTGTTCAAGACAAAGAAAATTACAAAACAAAGAAAAAAGAACGAGCAGACAAAAACACTAATATCGACCCCATTGTATAAAAAACAATATAATGGTAACATAGCACTGATAAAATTAACGATGATCATCATCACAGAGATTTGAAGCAAAGAAAATAATAGTAATAGCAATAATGATGATAATGATAATAATAATGATAATGATAATAATAGTAATAATAATAATAATAATAATAATAAAAATAACAATAATAGTAATAATAATAATAATAATAATGATAATGATAATAATAATAATGATAATAATAATAATAATAATAATAATGATAATAATAATGATGATAATATTAACAATAATATGAATAAGAATAGTGTTATTATCACTAATGTTATCGCTATAACCATTCTATTATTATTGTCGTTATCCTCATTTTATACCAACAGTGACAATAACCAACTCCGAAATCCTTCGTCCAAACAAGCGAAGACAGAAACATACATATCCAGACGCACATATATCCACGCACACATTAGCATACACACACACACACATAGAGAAACGGTGGAAAACACAGTGTCAGCTGTCATGAATATTCAGATACGTACACAGCTATAATTACACAGAGAGGCGCACGGGAAGGAATACGCTAGGCAGGGGCGTCAGACACAACGTTTCGAGCAAATATTCATTTCTGCTTCCATGCTGAGGGCGAAGGAGGCTCGACTGCATTTTCAGGATTGCGGTGTTGAAAACTGGCTGATACTAATGATAACAATGTGTTTGTGTGTGTGTATATATATGTATATATGTATATGTATATATATATATATATAATATATATATGTATGTATGTATGTATGTATGTATATATACATATATATATACACACATATATAGGTGTGGTTTGGATGTGTGTATGTGTGTGTGTGTGTGTGTGTGTGTGTGTGTTGTGTGTTTGTTTGTGTGTGTGTGTTGTGTGTGTGTGTGTGTGTGTGTGTGTGTGTTTGTGTGTGTGGTGTGTTTGTGTGTGTGTGTTGTGTGTTGTGTTTGTGTGTGTGGTGTGTGTGTGTGTGGTGTGGTGTGTGTGTGTGTGTGGTGTGTGTGTGTGTGTGTGTGTGTGTGTGTGGTGTGTGTGATATATATATTATATATATATATATATATATATATATATATATATATATATATATATATATATATATATTGATATATTTAGTTGATAGTGTGTATGTAGTGAGTATTATGTATAGTGATGTGATGTATATTGATTATATTATATATATAATATATATATATATATATATATATATATATATATATATATATATATATTAATATATATATATATATATATATATATATACGTATATAAGTATGTATGTATGTACTGATTGTCACGTGTTCACTGGAATTAACCCGAATGATAGCGACAAGCAATAATGACAGTAAAGTCGACAATAACAACGATATTGGAGATCAACAAAGAATTGAGGAAAATGTGCGAAGGAAAGTTACAGTAAAGATGGCACAGAGAGATGGGAGAGAGAGAGAGAGAGAGAGAGAGAGAGAGAGAGAGAGAGAGAGAGAGAGAGAGGGGGGGGGGGAGGGGGGGGGAGAGAGAATGAAGAAAGAGAGAGAAGAAAAGAGAGTGAGTGAGAGAAGAGAGAGAGACGTGAAGTAACCACAAAATATAAGTCTCACATCATCAACCCCTCCCCCCCACCACCCCATCTCTTCCCCACTCCCTTTTTTCAACCCCCCCCCCCCCCCCTTTGCAACTGGAGCGCCGCCTGGAAATGTCTGAGGCATGACAAAGGGGAGAGAGGGGGGGGTGCGGAGAGGGAGGGAAGAGAAGAAGAGACGGCAGATGGAAGAAAGGAGAAGAGAGAAATGGGGATGGGGAGGAGAAAGAAAAGGAGGAAGAGAGAGCAAGGAAAAGCAGGGGTGGGAAGGGGAGGAGGAAAAGGAGCTGCGACGAAGGAGAGGAAGGGGAATGGAGGGGGAAGAGAACCGTCTGAGAGAAAAGAATGGAAATGAAAGCATAGCATGAGAAAATGGAGAGAGGGAGAAGGAGAAAGTAGAGAAGAGGAACAACAGAGGAGAACTCGGAACGAAATAGGCGGAGGGAGAAGGAAGGAAGAAAAAGAGGGAGAGGAAGACAGGTGAATAAAGAAGAGAGAAGAGGCAAAAGCAGACGGAAAAGAAAACATGAGCAAGGGAGGAGGAGAAGCGCAAATGCATGATAAGAAGAGGGAGAGGAAGGGTGATGATGATGGTAATAACAAGAATAATGATGATGATACCTTTTCTTTCTCCTTTGTCATTATCACCAATGCTGGCATTATCAGTTTTATTAAAGTTATTATTATCATTATTGTTGCTGTTGTTGTATTATGATTATTATTGCTTGTATTGTTTTCCTTATTTTATATCACATTATATCTATTATGATTATTATCATTAAATATATGTTATCCTTAATATTATTTTACATTATCATTATATTTATCAATATCTTATCTATTTATCATCATATTATCATTATATATTTTATTATCATTATCATTGTTATCATCATCATTACCATCACCGTCATTATTTTTACTGTCGTTATTTCTGATATTATTGCCTTCATTATCATCACGAGGTATAGTGAAATGACAGGAGTGGACATAAAAATTGCCATAGAAAGCACATTGATATTGATAATACATTGATGAAAATAATAACAGTAACAATAGCAATAGTGATAATGGTGATGATTATCATTAATAATAATAATAATAATAATAATATAATAATGATAAAAACAATCATAATCATAAAATGATAAGGATAATAATAGTAAAGATATTAAAGATAATAATAATATTGATAATAGAAAATTATAATGATAATAGTAATAATGATAATAATAATGATAATAATAATAGTAATAACAACGATAATAATGATAATTATAACAATAATAATGATAATAATGATAATGATAACATCAATAATAATATGATGATGATAATGTTTATAAGGACAGTGATAAAGAAAAGCTAATGATAATGGTGATGGCAACACTGAACAAGGAGAAGAGGTAGATGAAGAAGAGGGGAAGGGGGAGGAGGAGAAAAAGATTAGGAGAAGAAAACGAAGAAGTGAAAAGGGAAGACAGGAGAAGAAGAAAGAGGGGTAAGGAGATGGAGGAGGAGGAGGGAGGCGGGATGGCTTAAGGAAGAGGAGGGGGGGAGGGGGTGAAAACCCCCAAAGTGGCTCAGCCCAGTTTTTGCGGGATGCGGGAGCGCACGCGTGCGCGCACAAGTCGGTCTGGGTGGAGAGGAGGAAGTGGGAGGAATGAGAGGCAAGAATAAAATAAAATGGAGCAGAAGCGAGAGAAAAACAGCTGAGGAAAGGGGAAAAGACCGAGAGAGCGCAGAGGAAGAGAGGCAGAGAGAGAAGGAAGATGGATTTCTCGAACTTATTTATTAAAAAAAAAAAAAAAAAAAAAAAAAAAAATGTCCATGCAAATTTTATGGACGTGAATTACCAAAGAAACTAAATAGTTCATGAAATATTTCGCAGAAAATTCTAAGACAAAGACACACAGGAGGAGGAAGAGGGAGATGGAGAGGAAGAATAGGAGGAGGAGAAAGGATAAAAAGAAAAAGAGGAAAATAAAGAAGAAGAAAGGCGAAGGAGGAAGGGAAAGGAAGAGAAGGAGAGGGAAAGGAGGAAGACGAGGAAGAGGGTCAAGAGAAAATGAGGATGGTAAAAGATAAGAAGAGGAAGAGGAAAAAGACGATGAAGAAGAATGAAACACGAAAAAAGAAGAAGACGAGGAAATGGACAAAAAGAAGAGGAGGAGGAGCAGAAAGAACTAGAATAAGAATAAAACCTTATCCTTAAGGAACTCCGCTGCACACTGTGCTAGAAGTGGCAGCTCTCAGCGGCGGCGGAGGGGCGGCGGCGGAAGGGCGAGGCGCCGACGGCGGAGAGAAGGATGTGCTGTGAAAGAAATAATGATGAGGGAAGTGGCAGGAACAATGATAATGATAATGACAACAATAATTATTATCATTACAATTATTATTACTGTTATCATTACTGTTATTGTCAGTATTATCATTGTTATTATTACAATAATAA
>NC_051424.1:33936177-33948677 GCF_015228065.2 Penaeus monodon | reverse complement strand
ACATATATATATATATATATAGTATAATATCTATACATACATATATATACATACATATATATACATATATATTATATATATATTATATCTATATATATATCTTTGTGGTTTTTTTTTGTTTCCCGATCGGTATCGTAGTCCCCCACCACTTTATGTATTTTTTATCTACTATTTTAACGATTCCACAATTAACTGGTAAATCGTTCCACCAGATACTGACCTTTGGAGGGAGTGTCATGGTTCTCCAAGTTACTTGGAATTCAAATTAATATCAAGAGGAAAACTGAAAGATTGGTTTTTCACGGTTCATTATTTATATTGACATTATTTTAATATTGCCCTTAATCTTGGGGTTCTAGAATTTTCTAGAAGTTAAAACTTGGGAGTCCGTACAATATTGTTTTCGAGTAACTCACTGCGGGGTAACAGGTTCCGGTATTGGTTGTGGGCCCTAGGGTGTGTGTGGTCTGCTCTGAGACTGACGACTGTTTTTTCGATCACGAAAAAAACATTTTTGTCGCTCAGCCTGGGCTCTCATATCTTTTCTCTTCTTTTCATGTGGTTCTTTTTCCCCATACACATTTCTTCATGGTTATTATCGTTGTCCAAATGACCATATTCACTTGTGTTTAAGGCAACTCCTTACACTAACAACAGTACTGCTGTTGTCCACGAGTATTTTCCACGTTTTTCCCCAACGTCTGATCCTGAGCCAGGTCAAAAGCTTATACCTCTTGTCACACCGTTCGCCGATAGGGTCATTGGGTGTTCTAAAACCCACAGACAAACAAGGTAGGGTCTACTCGCCCATGTGGTTGGTACATCTGGGTAAGACCTCCTTAGGTTCTTTTTTCACTTGTTTTTTGCTGGTGGTCTCCGTTCGACTGTTTCGACTGTTTGATTTCTCTAGGGTTCCATGTGGGTCGTTTACGGGTATTATTGTAAGACCTAGCTGATTTCCAATTTGAATGCGAATGGTAAGCTTTCTTTGCATAACCAGTACTTCCACAGTTACAGTCACTATTGTTAGCATGCTGTCGAGAGGGTCCTGGAGCTTGTACCCTGAATCGATAACATGTATCTATGTCATGACCAGTTTTCTTGCAAAACGTTCAGAAAGGTAATTTCCTTTTATGACTGAATTCTTTGAAGGAGAACGTAGAAGGCTGGGGACCGCTCTGATGTTGCTTCAGACCCCTGTGTGTGGGTGCCATATTCATTTTACTTTGGTTATTGTATTCAGTACCGTGGCTTTCGGTTGTCCTTTGAGGCAGGGCATTAACACGTACTTTTTTATTATTCACTTGTTCCTCATAAACTAATTTAGCCTCTGGGTGTTGTTTCATGTACTCCAATCCCTGTGCTAAAATCTCCCCATGTCTAACATATTGGGAATCAGATAATCTCTGGGCAAAAGGCGGTGGAAAAAAATTTACAAAACGCCTTCCTGCCAGATAGCGCACCAGAGGTTCCTTTGTTGGATCTATTGACATTGCCTTTGCAACAAGAACCTGCAATCTCACATTGTAATTCTCTAAGTTCTCCCCTTCGCGGATCTTTGTGGTTTCTAACTCTGTCAAAGTAACAGCTAGTGAGGAAGATTTTGGAAAATATTTCAGGAAAGTTTCCTTAAATGCTATCCAGTTCCTTGGATTTTGAGTCTTACACAACTGTGCTGCTGCTGCCGCGCTATCTAGTGCGTATTTAACTACAACATTTATTAACCCTTCATCAGTCCACTCAGATCGCGGGCATCTGGCCTCTATAATAGCAAGCCAGCTTCCCGCGTTAGGACACACTGTCTGAGCCACTGAAGGATGTTTGTCAATTCCGCTCGAAACAAAATACGTAATATCAAAAGCCTTTTCTAATCTGTCCATCTCCTTCCTCTCCAACTTCTCTGTAAAACTCTTACAAATTTGTGCGACATCTCTGGGCAGGTCCATATTTGTCATAATGTTCTCTGAGGGAGTGCTCCCCTGGCTCTCGCTGGCGGCTGACATGAAACCCTGATTTCCTTGCCCAGCTTGATCTGAGGTTGGCATTCTAATAATCACCTCTATTTAACTGTTAATGGACCCTTTGCTTCCGTATCTTATAAACCACGTCACGTGTCAACCTTTCAATTGTTCATTGATTTTACTGACTATTTATCTACTGATTTACTTATTGTACAATTCAGTACTATTGTATTTTTTGTTGGTAAGTCAGTTCACTTTTAAGTGTAATATGGTCATATTTTATTACTATTATTATAATGGGTAACCATATCTTATTTTGTATTGCACACTGAATATTAAAGCTATCTACTTCTATCGCTTGGACCTCTAATCAATGAAAGTAGTGCTTTATTTTGCATTTACCTTTGTTTATTAATTAATGATAGGTGGAACTCATTGTATGTGACAGAATCTGAGTATAATTTAACCATACTAGTGGACACACAAAATTTTCACTAGCTGATTTAAGTTTATTTTATGTTATTATTTTATTTATGCATTTATTCTTAGCATATATAATTTTTTTAGCATATTTTTTGGTCACTAAGTGGCAAGATTTCCCACTAACGGACTTAGTTATTTCACATTGATTTTATTCTTGCTTCATTTATTAATGTAAGCAATTTGGCTGAGCATTTTTTTCACACTAGCGGAGACGAAGCTACATACTAGTGGACTTTTTTTTTTTTTTACTTTATTTATTAATATAAGCAATTGAGCTGAGCACTTTTTAATTTTCACACTAGCGGAGACAAAGCTACATACTAGTGGACTTTTTTTTATAATTTTATATTTTTTATGATTAATTAATTAATTAATTAATTAGTTTTTTCTGCTCTACCACCTCTTCGCAGTATATAACCCTAACGGGAATCGCCCAAATATTGACTAACACCAATCAATAAAAAAAAATAAATCACTGATTTCGCAAAGATTTATATATAATTGAAAATGTTTTTCAACTCTAAGTTACGCACAAATTTATGCATAAAGTTCCCTTTTTATAGAGCACTCCATACATATACCATCAACATTATAAAAATATTATTTGAAATCAAAAGTAAATACTTAAACAATAACCAAAATATTGTTCATGATTTTCAATATCTTTCATGAATTTAAGTATATTCATGACTTCAAGATATGTTTCTGATTTAAAAGATATGTTTCATACTTGTATGTTCAAAAAGGTACTTTTTTTTTTATTATTAAATATTTCCATCAATTAAAGCACTAATAATTTTAATATCCATAACAAAAAAACAATCCCCCAGTGGTATTCGAATTTTTTTAAATTCCCAAAAATTTTTAATTTGTTCGAATAAATTTTAAGTTTTTAATTAATTTCTATTTCATGCGGAAATTTTTCGTGAGGCACCCCCGCAGCTACCCTGTGGTGTTTCCGAGGGGTCGAGGTTTTACTTATTTTTTATCTTATTTAAACATTCCCCTTTTGGTAAACTCCCACCATGACCTTTGAGGGTGTCGGTCTCCAATACGGGGTTAATTATTCAAGAGAAAACAAAAAGATTTTTTTTCACTTCTTATTTTGACTTTTTTAATATTGCCTAATCTTGGATTCTAGAATTTTCAAAATTTAAAAACTTGGAGATCCGTAAAATAATTGTCCGAAAACTCCCCGGGGAAACGGTTCATGCCCTATGTGGGGCCCGCTCTGGACTATGACTTTTCGTCACACATTTTGTCGCTCAGCCTGGCTCTCATTTTTTCTCTTTTTTTTTCATTGGTTTTTTCCATAAACATTTCTTCTTTGGTTTTTTCTTGTCCAATGCCCCTATTCCTATGGTTAAGCACGCCTACACTAACAACAGTACTCTTTTGTCCACGTTTTCCCACGTCTGACCCTGACCCAGATAAAAAAAGCTTTTACTCGTGTCCCCTTCGCCCGATGGCTTGGGTGCAAAACCACTACAAACAAAGTTAGGTTTATCCACCATTGGTGTAATTTGGAAAAAAACTCCTTGGGTTTTATTTCACTTGTTTAAATTTTTCACTTTTAAAGGGTCCCCCAGGCGTTACACCCAGCCCCCCTTCTTCACTTCGGTTTTCCCCCACAAAAATGACAAAGAAAAACTTAAAACAGTCCCCCGAAAATGGAAAATGATAAGGTCTTTAAATCCGTAAATTATTGTGCTGGCAGGGAAAAATCATTCCCCAAACCCGGGGGAAGAATCAGCCCTGTTACCCAAAACTGGACTCCTCCCGGACATTGGACCCCGTGATAAAAAACCTCCCCAGTACTCAAAAAACGCCATTTTTTAATCTAAATTTTTTACACTATATTCTGTGGGAAATTGTTGCAGAGAATCATCTGGTAAAAAATGCCCCGATCCTAGTCCACGTAGGGTATTTGTCTCACTGCACTGTAAAACGGCACACTATGTGTCGCGGGACCCCCATATAAAGGTTCTTGCTAATGATCTCGGGCACGCTTCTTCACCGTTTCTGAAGGGTATTGATGTATCTTCCAGTCTGGCTTTAAACACGGGATCCCGTACGTCAGGCTTCAGCCAATCGACAGGGTTCCAGGGTGCTAAAAAGACATCCAAAGAGACGGAAATTTCCCAGCTGCAGGGGGACGCACTCCCCCATGCAGGCAGCACATAACTGTCAATGGGTCCCAGCACCAGCAGAATCATCAGGCAAGACATTTTGATGGCAGGATCTCGTCTTCCCGTGAGTCTCGGATCCAACAGCAATGATCGCAGAAAAACGGAACGGGAAACCCGCTGAGGGGGAAAAATAGGACAAGCATAAACCCTGATTATACGGGATACTCGAACACTTTAAATCTCCTTGCTAAAAATTATTTAAAATTTTTTAAATATTATCGTCTATCCCAAGTAATCTCTATGCTTGATGTACTTAAAAGTTAATCTTCATTTAAAACCACAAAGCAAAAGGCATGATTTTGCAATAAAGGGATATATCTTTTTAAAAATAATCTTGGGAATTGTGCTTTTTTCTTATTTATCACTAGGGGAAATTTTTTTAGGGAAACCCTCTAGATTCCCTTCAAAATTTTTTCTTTTCATTTCGTTGTCATGCCCCAGCATGCCTGCGAGGGGCTAAGCCGAACCTAACAGTGCGTCCAGACTCGTTATAGAAACCCCTCACTCCCCCTTTCCCAATAAGCCTTAATGTGGCACCCCAAAAGGCCTAAAAAAAGGCCCACCTAGTGCAAACGCGATTTGTGAAATTGTGGCTTACATGTATAAATGCCTCAATCTTCACTTTTTTTTTTTTTGATTGAGGGGTAGGTAACAGGTCCACAAATCAATGCTCCATCTGACTGACTCCTTTAATGCGATCGTCCATCTACTTTTTCCCTCTTCCCCTCAGGGGTCGATCTCTCACGAACCTCCTGGGAAATGAAAATGAAAACCCCTTACTTTCATAGAGTTTATAAAGGGTGAAAAAATTGGGCTGAAAACCCATAGTATAAAAAATTGGGAAAATCTCCAGCATCACCCCCTCTACTTTTTATGTGCTCATAAGGGCTAAAAAATGGCATGGGAAAACATTAAAAATCCCCATGCAGCACATTTATTTTTTATAGTATGCTCATTTATCTCGAGTGCTGTAATTGGGGATGGGAAACACCCAAATAGTTCGTTTAGCACACAGTTAGCTATTCCTTCCTGCTTCAGCTCCCCACATTGAATTAATCTTAAAAAAGTTTTTTCCCCCTTTTGTTCTAGGACTTTGGTGGCAAAAAATTTGGGGCCCGGGAGATTGTGGGCGGGCCCCCTGACAGTCTCCCTCCCTAAAAGCCCCAATCACTTTCCTTGTTAGAACCTAGGATTGGGAAAAAAAGCATCTATTCCTACTGTCCTATAATTTGATCATGGACTGGGTATAGTTCACTCTCGTGAATGACATGCATCCTTCTATTTTTTTCTATCAAAAATGCACCAATAATTCACGACCAGCCCGAATGCTTTTTAGCCTGTAGACATATCCTAATTTTGGCAACTCAGGTAAGGTCCCTCAAACAAGGTTGTAATTTCTTAGAAAATCCTCCGGGGCTGAGAATTTTTAATACCATGCCCCCAACTTCTATATCTTCATTTCATGAAAAAATTTTAAATAAGGTATTAGGGATCCTTGTTGACAAAGGGAAAGTGGGGATCAGGGGTTGCCCTATGATACCCCGAATTTTTATGAAAATACGGCTAAACGGACAGTATCCCATTCTTTTAGGGTTTCAAAAAGTCATACTCCTCAATATTTGCTTTAGGTCCCATTTACACCCCCACCAACCCATTACTTATGGATGGAATAAAGTTGTAATTGGTCTATTTATCTGCAACAACCCACAATGTCTTTAAAACTTCATTTATTTCTCCCCACCCTGTTATTACATGTTTTGGAACCCCGTGATCGACAACATGTGTTATAAAAACTTGATCATTTCCCTTTGCTTTTTTGTTTGTATTGGTACAGCTATCAGGAATTGGTCAGCACATCAATTACTGCACACTACTTTGCCCTTCTTTGTAACGGAAGGGGCCTACCAAATCTGGGTTAACCTAAAATTTCTCTCTTACACCGGGGAACCCGCAGGGGGAGCGGGCACCCCCTCAGGCTTACATTTGGGGCACACCCTCGGACTTTACTATTTTGGGACGTCCTTTGACATCCCCTGGGCCAAAATGAAAAACCTTCTTTTCCTCTCAGGGAAACCGGGCCCCCACATAAAATCCCTGTTTTTTTATCGATCTGGAACAAAAACTCGATGTCTACTGATCAATTTTTGCATGATTTGGATAGAGAATTCCTCTGTATATTAAATCATTCATCATATTTAATCGAGGAACTCTTATTTCACCCCGGGAATTCTCTTTACCTGACCCCATAAGGGATGGCATCCTGTCCATCCAAACTTTAAGTGGGTCCAGGCTATCACTTCTCTCTGTGCCTCTTATTTTTAATGTTCTTTTTCCATCTGTGTCACACCCGACACTTTTTCAATGGGGTACTTCTTTCATTCAAAAAGCATCCCACCAAAATTTTGTTTCCCCCTATTAAGAAAACTTCCAGCCAAAACAGCAACAACATCTGCCAAAACGCAGAATTTTGGATTTTGGGCCCCAAATAAAAAGAAAACAGGGGAAAATGATCATGGCCCCCTTGACTGAAATCCTAGTATTAATGGTTTACTGGAGACCATACACTACTGCTAGGGCTTCCTTTAAATCGGGGAATACTTAATTTCGCTCTCATTCAAGTACACGAAAAAAGTTATTGGCCCAAAATGCCCATTTTATATGTTGCTGGAGTAAACCCCCAAAAGGGAAAATCCTAGCATCCGTATTCGATGAATTTTTTTTGTAAAAATCTGATAAGAAAGAGTTACCTTTTTGGGCAAATTCTTTAAATCATTGAAAGTTTTTCAGGGGCTTCATTTAAACCTTTAAGGACGATTTTGGGGTTATTAGGGAAACCCTTTGTCTTTCAGAAAGGGGCTTGGCTACTTGTTAAATTCAAAAAAAATTTGCGTAAAAATTTGCAAGACCAAAAAATGACTGCCTCTTTCATACCACTTTTTTTAAAAAGTTCCACGAGCTTCCAATTTTTCTCCCTGGGTCTGATACTTTACGGGAAAATTTATTGTCCAAATACTTTCTCTTTTTTGGAAAAACTACCTTCCCCTGTTTTAGGAAAGGTTACTTTGTTTATCTATCAAGAAAACCTCAAGATTGTACCGGGGTTCTTCCCATGAGGACCAAAGACAAATATATCATCCATATAAACCTGGTGATCTCCCCCATTAGTCCTGCAAGCCTGTTTTTTGCTCTTTGAAACAGAGGGCATCCTTTAACAAATGGCAAAAAGTAAACTCATAATGCCATTTTGGGGTTTGAGAAAGCGTCTTTGGACAAATCCCAGAATTAATGAATTTGATGATAAAACCCCGGGGGAATGTCTAATTTGGGGAAAAAGTCCTTCTCCCAAAATTCTCAAATGAACTATATTAGGCAAGGGATACTGTCATCCTCGATACTTTGTTAAGTGTGCAAAATCTAACATAGTCTAAGGGGTTTTTTTTTCTTAATTCAGGACAAGGGGCTATTGTTGGTGATCTAGAGCACCCAATTTTCCTTTTCTCTAACTGTCCCAAACTGGGGTTGAAATTTTCCTCCCCAACTTTGCAGGAATTTTGGGGATGGCCTTTTTTATCTGGCGGGCCTGCTGTCCGAATTTATGGAAAAAATATTGCTACAGTAAGGGTTCATCTTTTAAATGAAAATCTTGTCCTACTTATTACCCGCATTTGCAGTACTTGATTTTCTTTACTTTGAGATGAGGGAAAAAAAAATATTTCTTCTCTCTTAGTTTTTTTCACGAGAAGATTTCAATGCACCTACATACTTAAACCCTGAATGTTGGCTTACTTATTTTTTTTGGCAAAGGGTTCCTTTTAACACTGTTAATCCCCCCCCTGCGGTTTTCGCCTCTCTGGGTTTGGGTTTTTTTAAAAATTGGGCTTTAAAACCCAAAACTCATACCTTTTTTTTTTCATCAACTGTACAACCCCCTTTCTCAAAAGTTGCATTTTAAACGCCTCTTGAAGAAGAGTCCCCCGAATTTGTTCTCTAAAAGCCTCTGCTATGAAACTCCTGACACCATGATTATTTTCTCTAAACCCTGCTAGACAACTCCCGACTCCACCCTACAGTCCCCCCCTTGGGAAACCCCTACACCTGAGATGTACAAAGCATCCGACAAGGGCGAGAGTGACCCTTTCCATAATGGAATCTTCAGACGTTTTTTATCAAATCACTTTTAAAATATCTGCTCCAAATTTCATCTGCTTCCATGCAGATAGCTCAACTGGTTTTTTTGTGAGCTGATGGGATAAGCCCTTTCAGGGATCCTTGTTTTAAAAAAACCTAACCCCTTGGGAAAAAATAAAAACTGAACCCATTACTCTGTAGGTAGATCACATCCTTACTACAAAACAAAATGATCAAAAGGATTTTTGCTAACCCAAAATTTTTAGGAACCATCCATGATGTAAAATAACCCCTTTCAGACGACACTCATTTTTCTTTGTATATCCCTTGTTTTCGCAGCTGGGAATATGGGTTCTGCCTAGGGTACTTTCGGCACCAGTATCAACAAAACCTTCTTTTGCTGCCCTCTACTCTACATTTAAAAAATATCAAACCCTTTACCATTAAAATTTTTAGCACTGGAAACTTGTAATAAAAACTTCTTGATTTTGGGGTACCTATTGCACTAAGTTTTAGTCATTTACTTTTTTTTTTTGTGGGCGGGCTCCGTTTCCCCCACTGTTTTTTGACTTTTTTTCTTTCTCCTAGGGTTTCCATGTGGGGCGTTTTCGGGGATTTTTGTAAACCTAGCTGATTTCCATTTGTGCGAAAGGTAAGCTTTCTTTGCATAACCCCACTTTCCCCATTACGTCACTATTGTTAGCATGCTGTCGAGAGGGGCCCGAGCTTTTACCCTGAAACGATAAAATTATCTATTCTGGACCATTTTCTTTCAAACGTTCAAAAGGGATTTCCTTATGACTGAATTCTTTTGAAGAGAAAAGTAGAAGGCTGGGGACCCCCTCTGAGTTGCTTCAAACCCCCGTTGTGGGGGCCCTATTTTTTTTTACTTTGGGGTTTTGTATTCATACCGTGGCTTCGGTTGTCCTTTGAGGCAGGGGATTAAAAAACGTACTTTTTATTTTCCTTGTTCCTCTAAAATAATTTAGCCTCTGGGGGTTGTTTCAGACTCCAATCCCTGTGCTAAATCTCCCCATGTCTAACATTTGGGAACAGATAATCTCTGGGCAAAAGCGGTGGAAAAAAAATTTTCAAACGCCTTCCTGCCAATAGCGCACCAGAGGTTCCTTTTTTTGGATCTATTTACATTGCCCTTTGCACAAAAACCTGCAAACTCACTTGTAAATTCTCTAAGTTCTCCCCTTTGCGGATCTTTTTGGGTTTCTAACTCGCAAGTAACCCGCTAGTAGGAAGATTTTGGAAAAAATTTCAGGAAAGTTTTTTCCTTTAAAAGCTACCTTTCCCTTGGGTTTTTAGTCCCCTTTAAAAACTGTCTGCTGCTGCCGCGCTACTATGCGTATTTAAATACAACATTTATTAAACCCTTTATCGTCCACCGATCGCGGGGATCTGGCCTCTAAAAAGCAAACCGCTTCCCCCGTTAGGCACCTGTCTAGCCACTGAAGGATGTTTGTCAAATTCCCCTCGAAAAAATACGTAATTCAAAACCTTTTCTATCTGTCCATCTCCTTCCTCTCCAAATTTTCTGTAAACCTTACAATTTGTGCACATCTCTGGAGGGCCATATTTGTCATAAATTTTTTTCTGAGGAGGCTCCCTGGGTCTCGCTGGGGCTGACATGAAACCCTATTTCCCTTTCCAGCTTGATCTGAGGTTGCATTCTAATATCCCTCTTTTAAATGTTAAAGGCCCTTTTCTTCCGTATCTTATAAAACCCCGTCACGTGTCAACCTTTTAATTGTTCATTTTATTTTTTCTGACTATTTTTCTACGATTTTTTTATTGTACATTCATTTCTATTGTATTTTTTTTTGGGGAAATCTTCACTTTTAAGTGTAAAATGGGCATATTTTTTACTATTATTATAATGGGGAAACCTATTTATTTTGTATTGCACCTGAATTAAACATCTACTTCTATCGTTGGACCTCTAAACAATGAAAGTATGCTTTATTTTGATTTACCTTTTTTTATTAAATTAATGATAGGTGGGAATCATTGTATGGCAAAATCTGAGTAAATTTAACATACTAGTGGACACACAAATTTTCACTATATTTAATTTTTTTTTTATTTATTATTTATTTTTCATTTATTCTTGCATATATATTTTTTTAGCATATTTTTTTTGGGCACTAAGTGGCAATTTTTCCCCTAAAGGACTTAGTTTTTCACTTTTTTTATTTTTGTTTTTTTATTAAAGGAAGCAAAATTTGCTGAGATTTTTTTTTCACACTAGCGGAGACGAAACACTACTGTGGCTTTTTTTTTTTTTACTTTTTTTTTATTAATATAACAATTGACTGAGCCTTTTTTAATTTTTTCCCCTAGCGGGGACAAAACTACATACCAGAGGACCTTTTTTTATAATTTTATATTTTTTTTGATTAATTAAATTTAAATTTAAATTTAAATTTGTTTTTTTTTGCTCTACCCCCTCTTCGAGTAAATAACCCTAACGGAATCGCCCAATATTGACTAACCCCTCAAAAAAAAAAATAAATCACGTTTCCAAAAATTTTATTAAATTGAAAATTTTTTTTAACTCCAAATTCGCCAAAATTTTTCTTAAGTTCCCTTTTTATAGAGCACCCATACTATACCATCAACATTATAAAATAATATTTTTCAATCCTAATAAAAAACTTTAAAATAAAAAGCACAATTTGTTCTGACTTTAAAAAATTTTTTCATGATTTAAATAATTTTCTGACTTCAAGATATTTTTCTGCTTCAAGATTGTTTCATACTTGTAGTTTAAAAAAAGGGTACATTTTTTTTATATATTCAATTTTCCATCAATTCAGCACTAATTATTTTTATTTTCCCAAAAAGATAAAAATCTCCCAAGTGGGAATATCGAATTTTTTTATTACCAAAATTCTTATTTGTTCGAAAATTTTTTAAAATTTTTAAATTTTTTTTATACTTTTTAAAAATGCGTGAAATGTTTCGTGGGGGCATCCGCCCAGGGTACCCTGTGGTGTTTCCGAGCGGGCTTGGGTTTTCTTATTTTTTTTTCTAAAATTTAAAAATTCCCCAATTAATGGTAAAATGCCACCCTGCCCCTTTTGGGGGTGTCGGGCTCCAATACTTGGTTAATTGATATCAAAAGGAAAACTGAAAGATTTTTTCCTTTATTTTTATTGACTTATTTAAAATGCCTTAAACTTGGATTTAGAATTTTTTTAAGTTAAAAATTGGGAGATCCGTAAAATAATTTTCCGAGTAACTCACCGGTAACAGGTTCAGATGCACCTAGTGTGGGGTCTGCTCTGAGACTGATGACTTTTCGTCACACATTTTTGTCGCTCAGCCTGGCTCTCTATCTTTCTCTTCTTTTCATTGGTTCTTTTCCATACACATTTCTTCATTGGTTATTTCTTGTCCATGACCATATTCCTATGGTTTAAGACACGCCTACACTAACAACAGTACTCTGTTGTCCACGTTTTCCCACGTCTGATCCTGAGCCAGATCAAAAGCTATTGCTCGTGTCACTTCGACCGATAGGTCATTGGGGTCGAAACCACATACAAACAAAGGTTAGGTTTATCCACCATGTGGTGTACATTTAGGTAAACTCCCTTGGGTTACTTCACTTGTTTCAATATTTCACTTGTTAAGGGATACCCCAGGCGTTACACCACAGACCCCCTTCTTCAGCTTCGTGTGTCCCACACGAATGACAGAAGTAAAACTTCAAACAGATCTCCCG
>NC_051424.1:33926177-33931177 GCF_015228065.2 Penaeus monodon | reverse complement strand
AAAAATTTTATGCTTTTTTTTGAACATACAAGTCATGAAACATATCTTGAAGTCATGAAACATATATTGAAGTCATGTAATATATCTTAAATTCATGAAAGATATTTTAAAGTCATGAACAATATTGTGCTATATTAGTTTAAGTATTTTACTTATGATTGCATGATATATTTTTATAATGTTGCATGGTATATGTATGGAGTGCTCTATAACAAGGGAACTATAAGCATAAATTTGTGCGTAACTTAGATGTGAAAAATATTTTCATTTATATATAAATCTTTGCGAAATCAGTGATATATTTTTTTTTATTGATTGATGTTAGTCAACATTTGGGCGATTCCCGTTAGGGTTATATACTGCGAAGAGGTGGTAGAGCAGAAAAAAATAAAATTAATTAATTAATTAATTAATCATAAAAAATATGAATTATAAAAAAAAGTCCACTAGTGTGTAGCTTTGTCTACGCTAGTGTGAAAAAAGTGCTCAGCAAATTGCTTACATTAATAAATGAAGCAAGAATAAAACCAGTGTGAAATAACTAAGTCTGTTAGTGGGAAATCTTGCCACTTAGTGACCAAAAAATATGCTCAAAATATTATATATGCTAAAAATAAATGCATAAATAAAATAATAACATAAAATAAACTTAATCAGCTAGTGAAAATTTTGTGTGTCCACTAGTATGGTTAAATTATACTCAGATTCTGTCACATACAATGAGTTCCACCTGTCATTAATTAATAAACAAAGGTAAATGCAAAATAAAGCACTAATTTCATGATTAGAGGTCCAAGCGCAGAAGTAGATTGCTTTAATATTCAGTGTGTAATACAAATAAGATATGGTTAAACATTATAATATAGTAAATAAAATATGACCATATTACATTAAAAGTGAACTGACTTACCAACAAAAAAATACAATAGTACTGAATTGTACAATAAGTAAATCAGTAGATAAATAGTCAGTAAAATCAATGAACAATTGAAAGGTTGACACGTGACGTGGTTTTATAAGGTACGGAAGCAAAGGGTCCATTACCAGTTAAATAGAGGTGATTATTAGAATGCCAACCTCAGATCAAGCTGGGCAAGGAAATCAGGGTTTCATGTCAGCCGCCAGTGAGAGCCAGGGGAGCACTCCCTCAGAGAACATTATGACAAATATGGACCTGCCCAGAGATGTCGCACAAATTTGTAAGAGTTTTACAGAGAAGTTGGAGAGGAAGGAGATGGACAGATTAGAAAAGGCTTTTGATATTCCGTATTTTGTTTCGAGCGGAATTGACAAACATCCTTCAGTGGCTCAGACAGTGTGTCCTGACGCGGGAAGCTGGCTTGCTATTATAGAGGCCAGATGCCCGCGATCTGAGTGGACTGATGAAGGGTTAATAAATGTTGTAGTTAAATACGCACTAGATAGCGCGGCAGCAGCAGCACAGTTGTGTAAGACTCAAAATCCAAGGAACTGGATAGCTTTTAAGGAAACTTTCCTGAAATATTTTCCAAAATCTTCCTCACTAGATGTTACTTTGACAGAGTTAGAGACCACAAAGATCCGCGAGGGGGAAAACTTAGAGAATTACAATGTGAGATTGCAGGTTCTTGTTGCAAAGGCAATGTCAATAGATCCAACAAAGGAACCTCTAGTGCGCTATCTGGCAGGAAGGCGTTTTGTAAAAAAATTTCCACCGCCTTTTGCCCAGAGATTATCTGATTCCCAATATGTTAGACATGGGGAGCTTTTAGCACAGGGATTGGAGTACATGAAACAACACCCAGAGGCTAAATTAGTTTATGAGGAACAGGTGAATAATAAAAAAGTGTGTTAATGCCCTGCCTCAAAGGACAACCGAAAGCCACGGCACTGAATACAATAACCAAAGTAAAATGAATATGGCACCCACACACAGGGGTCTGATGCAACATCAGAGTGGTCCCCAGCCTTCTACGTCCTCCTTCAGAGAATTCAGTCATAAAAGGAAATTACCTTTCTGTACGTTTTGCAAGAAAAATGGTCATGACATAGATACTTGTTATCGATTCAGGGGACAAGCTCCAGGACCCTCTCGACAGCATGCTAACAATAGTGACTGTAACTGTGGAAGTACTGGTAATGCAAAGAAAGCTTACCATTCGCATTCAAATTGGAAATCAGCTAGGTCTTACAATAATACCCATAAACGACCCACATGGAACCCTAGGAGAAAGTCAAACAAGTCAGAAAATCAGTCGGAAAACAAAAACCAAGTGACATGACTACAACCTTAGTGCAATCAGGTAGCCAAAATCAAGAAGTATTAGTACAAGTTGCCAGTGCTACAAAATTTAATGGTAAAGGATTGATAGTTTTAAATGTAGTAGTAGAGGGCAGCGAAAGAAGAGTATTGTTTGATACTGGTGCCGAAGTATCCTTAGTGCATGAATCCATATTGCCAGCTTCGAAAACAAGGGACTATACAAAGACTAACGTGAGTGTCCGTCTAGCAGATGGGTCTATGTTACAACATCTTGGATTGGTTCCACTAACAATGTGGTTAGCTAAAATTCCTTTGACTCATCATTGCTTTGTAGTTAAGGATGTGGATCTACCTACAGAGATATTATTGGGTTCAGATTTTATTCTTTCCCATAGGGTAGAGTTTTGTTCAAAACCATTTGAGATGCAAATAAATAAAACAAGGATACCTGCAAGGCTTATACCATCTAGCTCACTAAAACCAGTTGTAGCTACTCTGCCAGTGGAAGTAGATGAAATTGGAGCAGATATTTTAAGTGATTCTGATGAAAATACGCCTGAAGATTACCACATTATGGAAGGTCACTCTCAGACCTTGTCGGCATGCTTTGCTACATCTCAGTGTGTTGACGGGTTTTCAGGTGGTACTGTAGGGATGGTAGTCAGGAGTTGTCATAGCAGAGGGCTCTTAGAGGATAATATATCAGGACTCTTCATACCAAGAGAGCATGTTACTAATAGCAACTTGTTGAGCAAAGGGGTTGTACAGTTGATGAAAAACAAGAAGGATGAGTATTGGTTTAAAGTCCCATATTTAAATGTCCAACCAGAGATGGTAGAATTAATATCAGATTGCCCAGTGGGGATGTAACAGTGTTAGAAGGAATACCTTTGCCACAAAAATCAAGTAAATCCAACATTCACGGTGAAGTCATAGTAGGTGCACTCGTGCAATCTTCTCGTGAAGAGAAATTGAGAGAGCAAGTAAATACTTTGTTTCCTGATCTACAAAGTAAAGAAAATCAAGAACTGCAAATGCTAATCAATAAGTATGGACAAGCATTTTCACTTAAAGATGAACCTCTTACTGTAGCAACTCATTTCTTCCATGAAATTCGGACAGTAGGACCGCCAGTGTATAAAAGGCCATACCAAATTCCTGCAAAGTATCGGGAGGAAATTCAAGCCCAGATTGAGGACATGTTAGAGAAAGGGATAATTAGGTGCTCTAGATCACCATACAATAGTCCTCTTGTCCCTGTAATTAAGAAAGACAAAACCTTAGACTATGTTTAGATTTTCGCGCACTAAACAAAGTATCGAGGATGACAGATATCCCTTGCCAAATATATATTCTATTTTGAGGAGTCTAGGTAGAAGTAGACTTTTCTCATCATTGGACATGCGCCAGGGTTATCACCAACTTCCATTAACTTCTGAGAGTTGTCCTAAGACTACTTTCTCAACACCAAATGGACATTACGAGTTTACTTCCTCTGCCATTTGGGTTAAAGGATGCTCCCTCGTGTTTTCAAAGAGCAATAAATCAGGCTTTAGCAGGACTAATAGAGAGATCAGCCATGGTATATATGGATGATATAGTTGTCTTTGGATCCTCATGGGAAGAACACCTATACGATCTTGAGGATATTCTTGATAGATTACTGCAAAGTAACCTTTCTTTAAAACTGGAGAAGTGTAGTTTCTTCCAAGAAGAGATTAAGTATCTTGGGCATATAATTTCCAGTAAAGGTATCAGATCTCAGGGAGAAAAGTTAGAAGCTCTGTGGAACTTTCCAAAACCAGTGGTACTGAAAGGGCTGCAGTCATTTCTTGGTCTTGCAAATTATTATCGCAAATTCATTTTGAATTTTGCACAAGTAGCCAAGCCTCTTATGAAATAACAAAGGGTTCTCGGAAGCTTAATAACCGCAAAATCGTCCTTAAATGGTCTGATGAAGCACTGAAAGCTTTCAATGATCTTAAAGAAGTGCTTGCCAAAGAGGTAACTCTTTCTTATCCAGATTTTGACAAAACATTCATTCTGAATACGGATGCTAGTGAATTTGTTATTGGGGGTGTACTCCAGCAACATGATGATAATGGACAGTTTGCGTCCAATAACTTTTTTCAGTCGTACTCTGAATGAGAGTGAAGTTAAGTATTCCACGGTTGAGAGAGAAGCTCTAGCAGTAGTGTACGGTCTCACAGTAAACCGATCTATTATACTAGAATTTCCAGTCAAGGTGGCCAGTGGTCCTAGGCCACTTGTTTGGCTTTTTAATTATGCAGGGCCAAACTCACGGATTCTGCGTTGGCAGATGTCTGTTGCTGATTTTGAGTTGGAAGTTACTTACATAGCTGGAAAACAAAATTGTGTGGCTGATGCACTATCTAGAATAAGAAATGCAGATCACCCCATTGATAACTATATTGTGTCGGCTGTTACAGGGAGTGGAAGAGAATCATTAAATAATGAGTCACAGAGAGACGTGATAGCCTAGGACCCACTTAAAGTTAGGATGGATAAGGATGCTCATCCATTATGGGGTCAGGTAAAGAGGTATCTCAGGGATTTAGTAAACGAGTGTCCTCGATTAAACTATGATGTCAATGATTTCAAAATACTACAAGATGGAATTCTTATCATCCCATGTCAATATATATGATCAGCTAGACACTCGAGTTGTTTCAGACTCGTATAAACAGCATTGTATGCCATGCTTCCTAGCATCATGAGTCCAGTCCTAGATAGCATT
>NC_051424.1:33908178-33920678 GCF_015228065.2 Penaeus monodon | reverse complement strand
TACCCCAAGTTTTAACTTTGGAAAATTCTAGAACCCAAGATTAAGGCAATATTAATAAGTCAAAAAATAAGTAAAGCCTACGGCCGCTCGGAACGCCAGGGGTGGTGGCAGCGGCGGGATCGCCCCCACGAAACATTTCACCCTTGTTAAACCTAAGATAAAATTTAAAATACTTAAATTTTTCGAAAAATTAAGAATTTTTGGTAATTATCAATAAATAAATTCGTTATTACCACTTGGAGATTTGTTATCTGTTTGGATATAAAAAATTAATTTGAATTGATGGAAATATTGAATATATAAAATGTTTATGCCTTTTTGAACATAAAATCATGAAACATATTTTAAATCATGAACATATTTTGAAGTCATGAAACATATCTTGAAGTCATGTAATATATATTAAATTCATGAAAGATATCTTTAAGTCATGAACAATATTGTGCTATATTAGTTTTAAGTATTTTACTTATGATTGCATGATATATATTTTTATAATGTTGCATGGTATATGTATGGAGTGCTCTATAAAAGTTTAAAATTTGTGCGTAAATTGGAGTTGAAAGCTTTACAATTATATATAAATCTTGAGAAATCAGTGATTTATTTTAATTGTTTGGTGTAGTCAATATTTTGGGGCGATTCCCGTTAGGGTTATATACGCAAGAGGTGGTAGAGCGAAAAAAAAAAAAAAAATAATCATAAACAAATATAAATTAAAAAAAAGGTCCATTTGTATGCGCTTTGTCACCGCTATGTGAAAAATAGAAAGTGCTCAGCTCAATTGCTTATATTAATATATAAAGCAAAATAATACCAATAAAAAAAAGTCCACTAGTATTTAGCTTCGCTCCGCTAGTGTGAAAAAGTGTTTAGCCAAATTGCTTCCCTTAATAAATGCAGCAGAATAAACCAGTGTAAAATAACTAATTCCGTTAGTGGGAAATCTTGCCACTTAGTGACTAAAAAATATGCTAAAAAATTATAGATGCTAAAAATAATAAAAAAAAAATAAAAAAAATAACATAAAATAACTTAATCACAGTGAAAAATTTGTGTGTCCACTAGTAGGGTTTTAAATTATGCTCAGATTCTGTCCCCTACAATGATGTGGATGCTCCGTTCCACCTATCATTAATAAATAAACAAAGGTAAATGGAAAATAAAGACGTGTACTGGGTAATGCGGATTACAAAATAAGGACTACTTTCACTGATTAGAGGTCCGAGCGACAGAAGTTAATAGCTTTAGTAATAATACAAAAGTGTAATACAAAATAAAATATGGTTACAAATTATAATAATAGTAATATAATATGACCATATTACACTTAAAACGTGAAAAAAATGCAATAGTACTAAATTGTACAATAAAAAATAAGTGGGTAATAGTCAAAAAATAAATAAACAATTGTAAGGTTGACACGTAGTGGTTTTAAAAGGGTTTACGGAAGAAAAGGGGTCCATTAACAGTTAAATAGAGTGATTTTAGAATCCCAACCTCAATCCAGCTGGCAAGGAAATCAGGGTCTCACGTCCACCGCCAGCGAGAGCCGGGGGAGCCCTCCCTAGAGAACTTTTATGACAATCATGGACCTGCCCAGATGTCGCACAATTTGTAAGAGTTTTGCAGAGAAGTTGGAGAGGAAGGAGATGGACAGATTAGAAAAGGCTTTTGATATTCCTTTTTTTGTTTCGACCCAAATTGAAAAACATCCTTCAGGGGCTCAACAGTGTGTCCTGACGCGGGAAGCTGGCTTGCTATTATAGAGGCCAGATGCCCGCGATCTGAGGGGAAACTTATGAAGGGTTAATAAATGTTGTAGTTAAATAGCACTAGATAGCGCAGCATCAGCAGCACAGTTGTGTAAGACTCAAATCCAAGGAACTGGATAGCATTTAAGGAAACTTTCCGAAATATTTTCCTAAATCTTCCCCACTAGATGTTATTTTTGACAGAGTTAAAACCACAAGACCCGCAGGGGGAACTTAGAGAATTAAAATGTGAGATTGCAGGTTCTTGTTGCAAAGGCAATGTCCATAGATCCAACAAAAGAACCTCTGGTGCGCTATCTGGCAGGAAGATGTTTCGTAAAAAAATTTCCACAGCCTTTTGCCCAGAGATTATCTGATTCCCAATTTTTAGACATGGGATCTTTTAGCACAGGGATTGAGTACATAGAACAACCCCCAGGGGCTAAATTACTGTATTGAGGAAAAAGTGAATAATAAAAAATACATGTTAATGCCTTGCCTCATAGGTCAACCGAAAGCCACATACTGAGTAAATAGCCAAAGTAAAATAAATATGGTACACACAGGGTCTGTTTCCACATCAGAGTGGTCCCCAGCCTTCTACGTTCCTCCTTTAAGAATTCAGTCAAAAAAGGAAAATTAAACCTTTCTGTACTTTTGCAAGAAAACCGGTCATGACATAGATACATGTTATCGATTCAGGGACAAGCTCCAGGCCCTCTCGACAGAATGCTAGCAGTAGTGACTGAAATTGTGGAAGTACTGGTTATGCAAAAAAGCTTACCATTCACATTCAAACTGGAAATCAGTTTAGGTCTTATAATAATAACCATAAACGCCCCACATGGAACCCTGGGAAAAAGTCAAACAGTCAGAAAATCAGTCGGGAAATGGGGCAGCTCAGCAAAAAACCAAAGTGACATAACTAAACCTCAGTGCAATCAGGTAGCCAAAATCAGAAGTGTTAGTAAAGTTGCCAGTGCTACAAAATTTAATGGTAAAGGATTGATAGTTTTAAAGGGCAGTAGTAAGGGCAGTGAAAGAAAAAGTTTTTTGTTTGATACTGGTGCCGAAGTATCCTTAGTGCATGAATCCATATTGCCAGCTTCGAAAACAAGGGACTATACAAAGACTAACGTGAGTGTCTGTCTAGCAGATGGTCTATGTTACAACATCATGGTTTGGGTTTTCCCTAACAATGTGCTTAGCTAAAATTCCCTTTGACTCATTATTGCTTTGTAGTTAAGGATGGGATCTACCTACAGATATTATTGGGCTCAGATTTTATTCTAACCCAAAAGGGCAGAGTTTTTTAAAAGCCTTTTGAAATGCAAATAAATAAACAGGATCCTGCAAGGCTTATACCATCTAGTTCGCTAAACCATTTTGTAGCTACTTTCCCAGTGGAAGCAGATAAATGGAACAGATATTTTAAGTGATTCTGATGAAAATATATCTGAAGAAACCCATTATGGAAGGGTCACTCTCAGCCCTTGTCGGCATGCTTTGCTACATTCAGGGGTGTTGACGGTTTTTCAGGGGGTACTGTAGGGATGGTAGTCAGGATTTTGTCATAGCAGAGGGCTCTTAGAGAACCAGATTCAGGACTCTTCATACCAAGAGAGCATTTACTATACAATTTTGTTGAGCAAAGGGGTTGTACAGCTGATGAAAAACAAGAAGGATGAGTATTGGTTTAAAGTCCCATATTTAAACATCCAACCGAGATGGTAGAATTAATATCAATTGCCCAGTGGGGGATGAAAACAGTGTTAGAAGGAATACCTTTGCCACAAAAATCAAGTAAATCCAACTTTCAGGGAGAAGCCATTAGGGTGCACTCATGCAATCTTCTCGTGAAGAGAAACTAAAGAGCAAATAAATCTTTGTTTCCTGATCTGAAAAGAAAAGAAATCAAGTACTGCAAATGCTAGTCAATAATATGGACAAGCATTTTCACTTAAAGATAAAACCTCTTACTGTAGCAACTCATTTCTTCCATGAAATTCGGACGGTAGGACCGCCAGTGTATAAAAGGCCATCCCAAAATTTCCCTTTGCAAAGTATCGGAGGAATTCAAGCCCAGATTGAGGACTGTTTAGAGAAAGGGATAATTAGGTGCTTTTGATCACTGTACAATAGTCCCTCTTATCCCTGTAATTAAGAAAGACAAAACCCTTAGACTATGTTTAGATTTTCGGCACTAAACAAAGTGATCGAGGATGACAGATATCCCTTGCCAATATAATTCTTTTTTGGAGGATTCTGGGGTAGAAGTAGACTTTTCTCATCATTGGACATGCGCCAGGGTTATCCCCAAATTCCATTAACTTCTGAGAGTTTGTCCTAAGACTCTTTCTCAACACCAAATGGACATTACGAGTTTACTCCTCTGCATTTGGTTAAAGTTTGCTCCCCTCGTGTTTTTCAAAGAGCAATAATCAGGCTTTAGCAGGCTAATAGAGAGATCAGCCATGGTATATATGGATGATATAGTTGTCTTTGGATCCTCAGGGGAAGAACACCTATACGATCTTGAGGATATTCTTGATAGATTACTGAAAAGTAACCTTTCTTTAAAACTGGAGAAGTGTAGTTTCTTCCAAAGAGATTAAGTATCTTGGGCATAAAATTTCCAGTAAAGGTATCAGATCTCAGGGAGAAAAGTTTAAAGCTCTGGGGAACTTTCCAAAACCAGGGGTACTGAAAGGCTGCAGTCATTTCTTGGTCTTGCAAATTATTATCGCAAATTCATTTGAATTTTGCAAAATAGCCAGCCTCTTATGAAATAAAAAAGGGTTCTCGAAGCTTAAAAACCCGCAAAATCGTCCTTAAAGGGTCTGATGAAGCACTGAAAGCTTTCAATGATCTTAAAGAAGTGCTTTGCCAAAGAGGTAACTCTTTCTTATCCAGATTTTGACAAAACATTCATCTGAATACGATGCTAGTGATTTGTTATTGGGGTGTACTCCCGCAACATGATGATAATGGACAGTTGCGTCCAATAACTTTTTTCAGTCGTACTCTGAATGAAGTGAAGTTAATATTCCACGTTGAGAGTGAAGCTCTAGCAAATAGTTACGGTCTCACAGTAAACCGATCTATTATACTAGGATTTCCAGTCAAGGTGGCCAGTGGTCCTAGGCCCCTTTTTTGGCTTTTTAATTATGCAGGGCCAAACTCACGGGTTTGCGTTGGCAGATGTCTGTTGCTGATTTTGAGTTGGAAATTACTTACATAGCTGGAAAACAAAATTGTGTGGCTGATGCACTATCTAGAATAAGAAATGCAGATCACCCCATTGATAACTATATTGTGTCGGCTGTTACAGGGAGTGGAAGAGAATCATTAAATAATGAGTCACAGAGAGACGTGATAGCCTAGGACCCACTTAAGTTAGGATGGATAAGGATGCTCATCCATTATTGGGTCGGTAAAAAGTTATCTCAGGATTTAGTAAACAGTGTCCTCGTTAAACTATGATGTCAATGATTTCAAAATACTACAAGATGGAAATTCTTTATCATACTCATGGGCAATATATATGATCAGCAGACACTCGAGTTGTTGTTTCAGACTCGTATAAAAAAACAGCATTGTATCTGGGCCCCCTTGGGCCTTCCCCTAGCAGGTCATGGAGGGGTCCAGGTTCCCTTTAGAGACAAACAAATTTCATTCTGGCCAGGATGTCAAGGACGTCCAAAATATGTAAAGTCCTGTAGTGTGTGCCTTAAAAGTAAGCCATGAGGGATTTGCCTGCTCCGCTGCGTCGGTTCCCATAAAAATTTTAGCATATACACCTAGATTTGGTAGGCCCTTTCCTGTTACCCAAAAGAAGGGGCAAAGTATGTGCTGACAGTAATTGATTCCCGACCCGATTCCTATAGCTGTACCAATACGAAAAAGAAGCAAAGGAAGTAGCCCAAGCTTTTATAACACATGTTTTTCAGCATCCATGGCGTTCCAAAACGTAATAACCCGATGGTGGGAGAAATTATAAATGAAATCTTTTAAAAACATTTTGTTTGTTGTTGCAGATAAATAGACCATACAACTCCATTCCATCCATCAGTAATGGGTTGGTGAGTGTGAATGGACCATAATGCAAATATTGAGGAGTACGACTTATGATAACCCTAAAGAATGGGATACATTTCTCCCTTTAGCTGTATTTGCATACAATTCTGCATATCACAGGACAATCCATGATTCTCCTCACTTCCTTTTGTACAACAAGGATCCCTCAGTACTTATTTAAATTCTTTCATGATAATGGTCCATGGTACAATGTAGAGCACCTGAGACGTAAGGGCTTTTGTTACTGCAAACAAAGTCTATAATTGGTGCCACTGTACTTAGAGAAAGGTGCGTGACCGTGAAGATACCAGTCACGATCCCGGTGAAAGATATAGAAGTTGGGTCACGTTTTATATACTTCTCAGCCCAAGGCAGGATTTCTAAGAAATTACAACCTATGTTTGAGGACCTTACCGTGAGTACCAAAGTTAGTGTATAGTTTACAGGCTAAAAAGCATTCGTCTGGGCGTGAATCATTTGGGACAACTGATAGAATTAAAATAGAAAGGGTGCTGTCATCTCACGAGAGGGAAAAACGTGAGGAGACATAACCAGTTCATGATCAAATTAATAGTGACAGTGAGGAAGAGATGCTTTCTTCCCAATCCCTAGGTTCTGATAAAGGAAAGTGATATGGACTTTGAGGTGAGGGAGACTTTTAGGTGGGCCCGCCTACATCTCTGGTCAAAAATTTTCTGCCACCCAAAGTCCTAGAACAAAGTGGAAAACATGGTTAATGATATAATTCAATGTAGAGTGAGCTGAAACAGGAAGGAACTAGCTAAGTATGTACTAAACGGACCTGTTTTCCTATTCCCAATACCAGCCCTTTGAGATATATTGACATAATATAAAAGAATGTGCTGATGCTGGAGATTTCCTATATGGTTCTCCATGCCCAAATTTTTTCAGCCTTTCATGAGCACTATAAAAGTAGAATGTGTGATGCTGGAGATTTCCTGGGTTACCATTACTATGGTTCTCCATGCCAATTTACAGCCTTCATAAAATCTATGAAGTAAAAGGTTTCCTCATTTTCATTCCCAGAGGTTCGTGAATAGTAAACGACTCCTGAGGGTAAAAGGAACAGTCAGATGGGCGCATCTACAAAGAGGAGCCAGTCAATGGACGCAACGAAAATTTGGTTGAACTCATATTACCCCCCCCAAAAAAAAAAAAAAAAAAAGGAAGATTAAGAGCGTATTACATTGTAACCTTCATTTTTTAAAAATGACTTAGCTTTGTGGTGTTGTCTTTCAGCCTTTGGGGCATCGCACTAGGGTTATTGGCAACGGAAAAAGAGTGATTTCCCATGAAGATTCGTTTTTTGACTGATTTAGGTTCGCCCTTTCCCGTCTTCCCACTGCATGGCCCGGTTCGCCCAACTGCAGAAAAATTGAGGGGAACGAGAGATTCCATCAAATCGCCTTATGATTTGTGCAACCCCAAATTCCCCGTTATGGTCCTTAGAATTACTCCCATTTCCACTGATTTGCCTTTGGTGTTGTTCAAGGAATTTAATTTTAAGGGCTCGCCCGAGATTTTTGGGTAACGAAATTTGAAAATAAAAATATACAGAAGGGTAAAAGCTTTCGTGACTCCCGTAAACAGGTTCAATGGCCGTCCCCGCGCTCATAAAGGTTCCGCCCGTTTTTGCAGTAAGCTTTGCAATTGGGACTTGACGGAACCGAGATTCCTGCTCAATTACCAGTTTGGGATTGACCCCCTCGGCTGTGGGCCCCGTTACCATTTAAAGTTGGATGTTCATTAGATAAAAAAGAAGCCACCGGGGCTGGAAACCGCCCACACACCAAACCCAACACCACCACCCCACACACCCAACCGAAAATACAACAAACCCACAAACCAAAAAGCAAGACTCAACAGAAACCACCACGCCCCACACAAGGCCCGACGGCGTGGGACTACATACCATACTTACATCAATTTAATAATATTAATAATTAAATATTGGATTTTAATTTATTTAAATTTACATTAGATTTAAAAATAATAAATATGTAAAAAAAAAAAAAAAAAAAAAACAAAAAACAACAAACACAAACAACAAAAAAAGGGGGGGGTGGGGGGGGGGGGGGGTGGCCATCATCATACATTTCAACTATATCTTTTTTATTTTTAAAATATATATATATTAATTATATATAATAATTATATATATTAATATAAATTATATTTTATATATATATTAAAAATTATATAATATATATATATTATATTATATAATATATATAATTTTGTGTTGTGTTGTTTTGTTTTTTGTTTTTGTGTTTTTTTTGTTTTTTTTTTTGGTTCCATCATCTTCTTCTATCTCTCTCTCTATTGTTTTCTCTATTTTTATATTATATTATTATTCTATTATTATTATATTATTATATTATATAAATATTTATATATATTTTTTTTGTAAAGTGTGTTAAAAAAAAAAAAAAAAAATAAAACAAACAACACACCCCACAAATCAACCACACACCACCCACCCCCCAAACACCCCCCTTCTTTTTTCATTTTATTTCTTTTTTCTATATTATAATGATATTATTATCTATTTTTTTTTTTTTTTTTTTTTTTTTTTTTTTTGGTGTGTTTTGTGTTGTTTTGTGTCGAAACACAAAAACAAAAACAAAAAAAAAAAAAAAAAAAAACAACAAAGCAGAAAAACACCCCCCCAACAGACACCAAACTCAAACCCACCAACCCAACCCAACCACAAAGGACACACAACCCTTCCCCGTAAATTAACATTTTTTTATAAATTATAGATTAACAATATTTTTTTATTAAACCCGTGGGTTGGTGGGGTGTGTGTGGGTGTGGGGTTGTGGCTGTAACAATATCCCCCTTTTTTGTTAGCCCTTGATATATAAAAGATAAAGTATGTTTATATTTTTTATATATATTATATATATATATATATTTTCTTTTTATTGTTTTGTTTGTGGGTTTTGTTTGTTGGGGGTGTTTGGGTGTTGTGGTGGTGGGTGTTTACTTATTAATGGATCAACTAGTATTTTCCACCCGTTTTTCCCTGTTACACTCCAAAACCCCCCCCAACAACCCAGAGACCGGGGGACCAAACACCACCAAAACCCCACAAACCCCCCGCCAACCGCCTCGAGGACCCCAACCACAACCCACCCCCCCCTAACCCCCTAATATGATAGATATTATTTTATTTTTTTTAAAATATATTATATATATATAAAGAAAGAGGGTTGTGGTTGGTTTGTTTAAAAAAAAAACAACAAATACCGCTACTCCCCCCCCCACCCACCCTCCCCACCCCCTCCCACAAATAAATAAAAAAAAAAACAAACATTATATATATTATATATATATAAAATATATAAAATATATTATATAAATATATATATGTATTATTTCTCTCTCTCTCTCTCTCTTTTCGGGTCTCCCCTCTCTCTTCTCTCTCTCGCCTCTCTCTCTCTCCTCTCTCTCTCTCTTCCCCTCTCCTCTCTCTCTCCTTCTCTCTCTCTTTTTTTTTATTTTTCTTATTTCTATAAAATTCTTTACCTTCTCTCTTTCTCCTCTCTCTCTCCCCTCTTCCTCTCTCCCCTTTTCTCTCTCTTATCCCTTCCTCCTCTCCTCTCTCTCTCTCTCTCTCTCTCTCTCTCTCTCTCATTTCTCCTCTCTCTCTCTCTCTCTCTCTCCTCTCTCTCCCCTCTCTCTCCTCTCTCTCTCTCCTCTCTCTCTCTCTCTCTCTCTCTCTCTCTCTCTATATATATATATATATATATATATATATATATAAAATTATATGTGTGTGTGTGTGTGTGTGTGTGTGTATATGTATATATACATACATTTATATATAATGTTTATATATAAATGTATATATTAATATAAATATATATATATATATAAATATATATATATATATATATATATATATATATATATATATATATATATATATATATATAAATGTGTATGTGTGTGTGTGTTTAGCTTTTCAGTATGTATGTATACCCATCTACTTATCTACCAAGAATTTTCTGCCTCTTCCTTCTCCTCCGTCTCCCACCGTCTCCGCCCCTCTCTTCCTCCTCCCCCTCTCCCTCTCTCCTCTCCCTCTCTCCCTGCGGCTTCTCCTCCTGCCCTATGGAAGGCAAACTCGAAACCTCGCACACCAATATGGTATAAAGTAGCCCACAAAAGGGTATGATTGTCGACCTATCAACCTTCACTCGAGAGCGATGACGTAATTATATATTTGAGGGGCCGCCGTTGCCATCTTGCAGAGCACCTGATTAACCTTTCTCCGGTTCCTCCTTCTCTATTCCGATCGCTGTTTTGCCTATTCTTCTTCTGCGGAAACTCGGGAAAGAGAGAGAGAGGAGGAGGAAGTAGAAGAGGAGGGGAAGGAAAGGAGAGAAAGGAGATGAAGAGAATGCTAGTGCTGCGTAAAAGCGGTGTTGCCAGCTTCCGGGGTAGCATTATATATATGTTTTGGCGTGTTGCAAAGGCACGCGGTGTTGCAATGTTGCGTGTCTGGTGGTGGTGGAGGGGGGGGAGGCGAGTGAGAGAGGAACGGAGGGAATTAGGAGGGAGAGGGAAGGGGCAGGGGTGGGGGCAGGGGGGGTAGGGGCAGGAGCAGGGAAGGAACCCAGGGAGGGGGCAGGGAAGCAGAGGAGGGTCCTGCAGGGCACAGGGGGAGTGGGGCGAAAGGCAGCAGGAGGGGCAGGGGAGGAGCCGCGCACGGGGCGGAGGGAGGGGGGAGGGGGGTGGGAGCGGGGCAGGGGCAGCCCCTTGTGCGCGCCCCAAGGGACCTGCTGCTTGCGCCGGTAGCTCGCTGACCTCCGCGCTGCCGCTCCTTGCAACCTGCAACCTGCAAGGCGACTTGGCTTGGCTCGGGCGAGGCCGGGCCGAGGATGGGGAAAGCTGCGGTAGGTTTGGGCAAGGCCAAGGCAAGGCTGGGGCAGGGATCGGGCAAGGCCGGAGCAACGCTGGGGAGGGTTGTGGCAGAACTGAGGTAAAGGTTGGGAAAAGGCTGTACTTAGGCTGGGCAAGGCGGCGGGTAGGAAAGCTGGGTTAGGGCCAGGGCAAGGGTGGAAAAGCTGGGGTAGGCCAGGCAAGGCTGAAAAGCTGGGTAGGTCCAGGGCAAGGCTGAAAAGCTGGGGTAGGGCCCGGCAAGGCTGGAAAAGCTGGGTAGGGCAGGGCAAGGCTGGAAAAGCTGGGGTAGGGCCAGGGCAAGGCTGGAAAAGCTGGGGTAGGGCCGGCAAGCTGGAAAGCTGGGGTATGGCCAGGGCAAGGCTGGAAAAGCTGGGGTAGGGCCAGGGCAAGGCTGGGGAAAAGCTTGGGCAAGACTGGAGTTGATCTTGGGGAAATCTGGGTCAAGTCTGGGGCAAGGCTGAAAAAGGGCTAGGGAAAACCAGGGCAAGGTTGGACTGGGCATGAGTCAGAGGGTTTGTCAAGGCTTGGGCAAGGCAAGGCAAGACTAGGGCAAGACTAGGGCAAGGCTTGGGCAAGGCAAGGCAAGACTAGGGCAAGGCTTGGGCAAGGCAAGGCAAGACTAGGGCAAGGCTTGGGCAAGGCTGGCTACTTTGTTCGAGTCTTTGTCTGCCGCTGTTGCCTTGTCAGTGAGGCTGTCGATGCTGTCTGCCGTGGCTGTTGCTGCGCTGCTGCTTTCCTCGCGCCACCGAGGGTCGCGGAGCCTCCCCCGCCAGCGCCTTCAGCGGAGGTCGTCGCACAGCATCGCCATCGCCATCTGATTAAGCGAATCCATCCAGCTCGGCCATTGCAACCCCCCTCCCTCTCCCTCTTTCCTCCCCACTCCTTCTCCCTCCCTTTCCCTTCCTTCCCTCCCCTCCCCTCCCTCCCTACCCCTCCTCGACGTACCCAGTACCCTGTACCTGCAAATACCAGGCAGCAGCAGGAGCCAGCAGCGGCAGCCAGTGGCCGGGCATGGAACCACACCCACCTGGGCCTCCGAGCGGGCAGTTGCCGCTGACCCCGCGCTCTCTGACTTTCACTGAGAGCCTTTTGTCCATGCGGTCTTTGCCTTACTTCGGATTATTAGCTTCCCTCTTGATTTATCTGTTTACTATGTCTGTTGATTTACCCTTCTCGTAAGGTTTCTGTTTTGACTTGATAGGATTTCGAAAATCTTACTCTTTTAGATTCTGTCTGCCCACTTCTTTCGTCCTTTGTCTTTTTTCTGTTTGTGTCTCTGTATCTCTCTCTTCTCCTCCCTCTCTCCACGTCTTCTCTCTTCTTTCTCTACCTCCTTCCCCTACTGTCTTTTATCTCTCTCTCCCCCTCCATCTCGCCACGTCTGCTCTTCTTCTTTCTCCCCCTCCCTCGTCTACCTCTTCTTCTCTCTCTCTCTCTCTCTCTCTCTCTCTCTCTCTCTCTCTCTCTCTCTCTCTCTCTCTCTCTCTCTCTCTCCCTCTCTCTCTCTCTCTCCTCTCTCTCTCTCCCTCTCTCTCTCTCTCTCCTCTCTCTCTCTCTCTCCTCTCCCTCCCTCTCTCTCCCTCGACCTCCCCTTTTCCCGTTTCCCTCCATAATTTTAGCCATAGGAGTGACAGACTGTTCAGTTAGTAGTCGAGTAATACATATCTGCCGACTTGCGTTAAAAGGACTCAACGTATCCAAATACTACGCGTGAAGTATTTGGACGTTGAAGAGGAG
>NC_051424.1:33904776-33908078 GCF_015228065.2 Penaeus monodon | reverse complement strand
TCATTATTTTTTAATTATTATTATTACAATCATTATATTTTTCTGTTTATTATTTTTATTAATTATTTTTTTGTATCTTTATGCGCTTTAGAAATAAAATAGTTTTGTTTTTGTACTGTGTGTGTGTGGGGGTGGGTGGGGGGTTGTTGTGTGTTTGTGTGTGGTGTGTGTGTGTGTGGGGGTGTTTGTGTGTGTGGGGGGTGTGTGTTTTGTGTTGTGGTGTGGTTTTGTGGGCGGTTGTGTGTGGTGTGTGTGTGTGTGTGTGTGTGTTTGTGGGGGTTGTGTGTGTGTGCGGCGTGTGGGTGTGTGTGGTTTGTGTGGTGTGTGTTGTGTGTGTGTGTGTGCGTGTGTGTGTGTGGGGTGTGTGGGGTGTGGGGTGTGTGTGGGGTGGTTGTGGTGTGTGTGTGTGTGTGTCAAATGATTTAAACTCTTTAAAATAATAACAATAAAAATGTTTTGTTGTAATAAAGAGTAGAGGGACGAAGGGGAAGAAGAAGGAAGAGCTGATGATGATGATAGTCATAAAGAAGGAGAAGGAAGAAAGGAAGAAAACACAGAGGAGAAGGAGGAAGTTGGGAAGAGAAATAAATGAAGGAAGACACGAATAAAGGGATTTGGATGATGCGAGTACAAGGAAAAAAAAGCGAAAAGGGGGGGGGGGGGGGGGTTATCGGTTGGGGGTTTGGGGGGGGGGGGGGGGGGGGGGGGAAACCCCGGGTTGAGGGGGTTTTTTTTTCTGTTTTTTTTTTTTTTAAAGGAGTTTTTTTTGCCTGTTTGCCCGTCGTTTTTTGTTCTCTTTACTCCTTTTCTTTCCCTCTCTCCACCTTCTCTCACTCTTTCTCTCTTCCTCCCCTCTCTCTCTCTCTCTCCCTCTCTCTCCCCCTCTCTCTCTCTATCTCCTCTCTCCCTTTTTCTTCCCCTTTTTTTCTCTCTCCTCTCTCTCTCTCTTCTCTCTATCTCTCTCCCTCTCTCTCTCTTTTCCCCTTTTCTCTCTCTCTCTCTCTCTCTCTCTCTCTCTCTCCGACTCAGCCCGGATCCCTCTCAATCTCTCTCAGGTCAACAAAAAAAAAACGACCAAGGGCCGCCCCCTCTCCCTCCCCCCTCCACACCCGCCTCTGGCAGCAACAATTATTGTTCGGATTATGGACGGCTCTCCTGCCCCCCCCCCCTTCCCCTCACCCCATCCCCTTACTCTCTACCCTTCCCCTGGCCTCTCCCCCTCCCCTTACTCTCTACCCTTCCCCTGGCCTCTCCCCCTCCCCAGCCTTCGTCCCCCTCCCTCCTCCCCTTCTCTTGCCCTGCTCCTCCTTCTCCTGTTTCTTTGCCCACGTGTCTCCGGTCACTACCCTGACGCGCGCTACCCTGTCGACTGTCGACTGTCGACTCTCTCTCTCTCTCTCTCTCTCTCTCTCTTCACGTCCCAAATACTTCACGCGTAGTATTTGGATAACGTTGAGTCCTTTTAACGCCAAGTACGGCAGATATGTATTACTCGACTACTAACTGAACAGTCTGTCACTCCTATGGCTAAAATTATGGAGGGAAACGGGAAAAGGGGAGGTCAAGGGAGAGAGAGGGAGGGAGAGGGAGAGAGAAGAGAGAGAGAGAGAGAGAGAGAGAGAGAGAGAGAGAGAGAGAGAGAGAGAGAGAGAGAGAGAGAGAGAGAGAGAGAGAGAGAGAGAGAGAAGAAGAGGTAGACGAGGGAGGGGGAGAAAGAAGAAGATCAGACGTGGCGAGATGGAGGGGGAGAGAGAGATAAAAGAGAGTAGGGGAAGGAGGTAGAGAAAGAAGAGAGAAGACGTGGAGAGAGGGAGGAGAAGAGAGAGATACAGAGACACAAACAGAAAAAAGACAAAGGACGAAAGAAGTGGGCAGACAGAATCTAAAAGAGTAAGATTTTCGAAATCCTAGCAAGTCAAAACAGAAACCTTACGAGAAGAGTAAATCAACAGACATAGTAAACAGATAAATCAAGAGGGAAGCTAATAATCCGAAGTAAGGCAAAACCGATGGAAAAAAGGGCTTCAGTGAAAGTCAGAGAGCGCCGGGTAGCGGCAACTGCCCCCCTCGGGGCCAGGTGGGTGTGGTTCCATGCCGGGGCCACTGGCTGCGCGCTGGCTCCTGTGCTGCCTGGTATTGCAGGGACGGGTACTGGGTACGTCGAGGAGGGGGAGGGAGGAGGAGGGGAGGGAGGGGAAAGGGGAGAAGGAGGGGATGAAAGAGGGAGAGGAGGGGGGTTGCAATGGGCCGAGTGGATGGATTCGCTTAATCGATGGCGATGGCGAGCTGGGGGCGACCTCCCCTGAAGGGGCTGGGGGGGGAGGCTCCCCCGACCTCGGTGGCGGAGGAAAGCAGCAGCGAGCAACAGCCCGGCAGACAGATCGACAGCCTCATGACAAAAGGAAAAGCGGCAGACAAAAAATCGAAAAAAAGTAGCCAGCCTTTCCCAAGCCTTGCCCCAGTCTGCCTTTCCTTTTCCCAAGCCTTTCCCTAGTTTGCCTTGCCTTTCCCAAGCCTTGCCCTAGTCTTGCCCTAGTCTTGCCTTGCCTTGCCCAAGCCTTGACAAACCCTCTGACTCATGCCCAGTCCAACCTTGCCCTGGTTTTCCCTGGCCCTTTTTCAGCCTTGCCCCAGACTTGACCCAGATTTCCCCAAGATCAACTCCAGTCTTGCCCAAGCTTTTTCCCCAGCCTTGCCCTGGCCCTACCCCAGCTTTTCCAGCCTTGCCGGGGCCTACCCCAGCTTTTCCAGCCTTGCCCGGGCCCCTACCCAGTTTTTCCACCCTTTGCCTGGCCCTACCCCAGCTTTTCCAGCCTTCCCCTGGCCCTACCCAGCTTTTCCAGCCTTGCCCTGGCCCTACCCCAGCTTTTCCAGCCTTGCCCTGGCCCTACCCCAGCTTTTCCAGCCTTGCCCTGGCCCTACCCCAGCTTTTCCAGCCTTGCCCAGCCTAAGTACAGCCTTTTCCCAACCTTTACCTCAGTTCTGCCACAACCCTCCCCAGCGTTGCTCCGGCCTTGCCCGATCCCTGCCCCAGCCTTGCCTTGGCCTTGCCCAAACCTACCGCAGCTTTCCCATCTGGGCCCCGGCCTCGCCGAGCCAAGCCAAGTCGCCTTGCAGTTGCAGGGTTGCAAGGAGCGGCAGCGCGGAGGTCAGCGAGCTACCGGCGCAAGCAGCAGGTCCCTTGGGGCGCGCACAAGGGGCTGCCTCTGCCCCCCTCCCACCCCCTCCCCCCTCCCTCCGCCCCGTGCGCGGCTCCTCCCCTGCCCCTCCTGCTGCCTTTCGCCCCACTCCCCCTGTGCCCT
>NC_051424.1:33894776-33899776 GCF_015228065.2 Penaeus monodon | reverse complement strand
ATGCATTTTAGCCTGTAAACTATATCACTAACTTTGGCTACTACACGGTAAGGTCCCTCAAACATAGGTTGTAATTTCTTAGACAATCCTGCCTTGGGCTGAGAAGTTATATACACACGTGACCCAACTTCTATATCTTTCACCCGGGATCGTGACTGGTATCTTTCACGGTCAGCTGCACCTTTCTCTAAGTACAGCTGACACCAATTATAGACTTTGTTTGCAGTAACAAAAGTCTTACGTCTCAGGTGCTCTACATTGTACCATGGACCATTATCATGAAAGAATTTTAAATAAGGTACTGAGGGATCCTTGTTGTACATAAGGAAGTGAGGAGAATCATGGATTGTCCTGTGATATGCAGAATTGTATGCAAATACAGCTAAAGGGAGCAATGTATCCCATTCTTTAGGGTTATCATAAGTCGTACTCCTCAATATTTGCATTATGGTCCCATTTACACACTCCACCAACCCATTACTTGATGGATGGAATGGAGTTGTAATGTGTCTCTTTATCTGCAACAACACACAAATGTCTTTAAAGACTTCATTTATTAATTCTCCTCCACCATCTGTTATTACGTTTTGGAACGCCATGGATGCTGACAACATGTGTTATAAAAGCTTGGGCTACTTCCTTTGCTTCTTTATTTCGTATTGGTACAGCTATGAGGAATCGGGTCAGCAGATCAATTACTGTCAGCACATACTTTGCCCCTTCATTTGTAACAGGAAAAGGGCCTACCAAATCTAGGTGTATATGCTCAAAATGGGAACCGACGCAGCGGAGCAGGCACATCCCTCATTGGCTTACATTTAAGGCACACACTACAGGACTTTACATATTTTGGAACGTCCTTTGACATGCCTGGCCAGAATGCAAACTTGTTTAGTCTCTAAAGGGTAACCTGGACCCCTCCATGACCTGCTAGGGGAAGGCAATGGGCCAGATACAATGCTGTGTTTTTATACGAGTCTGAAACAACAACTCGAGTGTCTAGCTGATCATATATATTGACATGAGTATGATAAAGAATTCCATCTTGTAGTATTTTGAAATCATTGACATCATAGTTTAATCGAGGACACTCGTTTACTAAATCCCTGAGATAACTCTTTACCTGACCCCATAATGGATGAGCATCCTTATCCATCCTAACTTTAAGTGGGTCCTAGGCTATCACGTCTCTCTGTGACTCATTATTTAATGATTCTCTTCCACTCCCTGTAACAGCCGACACAATATAGTTATCAATGGGGTGATCTGCATTTCTTATTCTAGATAGTGCATCAGCCACACAATTTTGTTTTCCAGCTATGTAAGTGACTTCCAACTCAAAATCAGCAACAGACATCTGCCAACGCATAATCCGTGAGTTTGGCCCTGCATAATTAAAAAGCCAAACAAGTGGCCTAGGACCACTGGCCACCTTGACTGGAAATTCTAGTATAATAGATCGGTTTACTGTGAGACCGTACACTACTGCTAGAGCTTCACTCTCAACCGTGGAATACTTAACTTCACTCTCATTCAGAGTACGACTGAAAAAAGTTATTGGACGCAACTGTCCATTATCATCATGTTGCTGGAGTACACCCCCAATAACAAAGTCACTAGCATCTGTATTCAGAATGAATGTTTTGTCAAAATCTGGATAAGAAAGAGTTACCTCTTTGGCAAGCACTTCTTTAAGATCATTGAAAGCTTTCAGTGCTTCATCAGACCATTTAAGGACGATTTTGCAGTTATTAAGCTTCTGAGAACCCTTTGTTATTTCAGTAAGAGGCTTGGCTACTTGTGCAAAATTCAAAATGAATTTGCGATAATAATTTGCAAGACCAAGAAATGACTGCAGCTCTTTCAGTACCACTGGTTTTGGAAAGTTCCGCAGAGCTTTTAACTTTTCTCCCTGAGATCTGATACCTTTACTGGAAATTATATGCCCAAGATACTTAATCTCTTCTTGGAAGAAACTACACTTCTCCAGTTTTAAAGAAAGGTTACTTTGCAGTAATCTATCAAGAATATCCTCAAGATCGTATAGGTGTTCTTCCCATGAGGATCCAAAGACAACTATATCATCCATATATACCATGGCTGATCTCTCTATTAGCCCTGCTAAAGCCTGATTTATTGCTCTTTGAAAACACGAGGGAGCATCTTTTAACCCAAATGGCAGAGGAGTAAACTCGTAATGTCCATTTGGTGTTGAGAAAGCAGTCTTAGGACAACTCTCAGAAGTTAATGGAATTTGGTGATAACCCTGGCGCATGTCCAATGATGAGAAAAGTCTACTTCTACCCTAGACTCCTCAAAATAGAATCTATATTTGGCAAGGGATATCTGTCATCCTCGATCACTTTGTTTAGTGCTCGAAAATCTAAACATAGTCTAAGGGTTTTGTCTTTCTTAATTACAGGGATAAGAGGACTATTGTACAGTGATCTAGAGCACCTAATTATCCCTTTCTCTAACATGTCCTCAATCTGGGCTTGAATTTCCTCCCGATACTTTGCAGGAATTTGGTATGGCCTTTTATACACTGGCGGTCCTACCGTCCGAATTTCATGGAAGAAATGAGTTGCTACAGTAAGAGGTTCATCTTTAAGTGAAAATGCTTGTCCATACTTATTGACTAGCATTTGCAGTACTTGATTTTCTTTACTTTGCAGATCAGGAAACAAAGCATTTATTTGCTCTCTTAGTTTCTCTTCACGAGAAGATTGCATGAGTGCACCTACCATGGCTTCTCCATGAATGTTGGATTTACTTGATTTTTGTGGCAAAGGTATTCCTTCTAACACTGTTACATCCCCCACTGGGCAATCTGATATTAATTCTACCATCTCTGGTTGGATGTTTAAATATGGGACTTTAAACCAATACTCATCCTTCTTGTTTTTCATCAGCTGTACAACCCCTTTGCTCAACAAGTTGCTATTAGTAAATGCTCTCTTGGTATGAAGAGTCCTGATATCTGGTTCTCTAAGAGCCCTCTGCTATGACAACTCCTGACTACCATCCCTACAGTACCGCCTGAAAACCCGTCAACACACTGAAATGTAGCAAAGCATGCCGACAAGGTCTGAGAGTGACCTTCCATAATGTGGTAATCTTCAGATATATTTTCATCAGAATCACTTAAAATATCTGTTCCATTTCATCTGCTTCCACTGGCAAAGTAGCTACAACTGGTTTTAGCGAACTAGATGGTATAAGCCTTGCAGGTATCCTTGTTTTATTTATTTGCATTTCAAAAGGCTTTGAACAAAACTCTGCCTTATGGGTAAGAATAAAATCTGAGCCCAATAATATCTGTAGGTAGATCCACATCCTTAACTACAAAGCAATAATGAGTCAAAGGAATTTTAGCTAAGCACATTGTTAGTGGAACCAATCCATGATGTTGTAACATAGACCCATCTGCTAGACAGACACTCACGTTAGTCTTTGTATAGTCCCTTGTTTTCGAAGCTGGCAATATGGATTCATGCACTAAGGATACTTCGGCACCAGTATCAAACAATACTCTTCTTTCACTGCCCTCTACTACTGCATTTAAAACTATCAATCCTTTACCATTAAATTTTGTAGCACTGGCAACTTGTACTAACACTTCTTGATTTTGGCTACCTGATTGCACTGAGGTTTTAGTTATGTCACTTGGTTTTTTTGCTGAGCTGCCTCCATTTCCCGACTGATTTTCTGACTTGTTTGACTTTTTCCTAGGGTTCCATGTGGGTCGTTTATGGTTATTATTATAAGACCTAGCTGATTTCCAGTTTGAATGTGAATGGTAAGCTTTCTTTGCATAACCAGTACTTCCACAATTACAGTCACTACTGCTAGCATTCTGTCGAGAGGGTCCTGGAGCTTGTCCCCTGAATCGATAACATGTATCTATGTCATGACCGGTTTTCTTGCAAAACGTACAGAAAGGTAATTTCCTTTTATGACTGAATTCTCTAAAGGAGGACGTAGAAGGCTGGGGACCACTCTGATGTTGCATCAGACCCCTGTGTGTACCATATTTATTTTACTTTGGCTATTGTACTCAGTACTGTGGCTTTCGGTTGACCTATGAGGCAAGGCATTAACATGTATTTTTTTATTATTCACTTGTTCCTCATACAGTAATTTAGCCTCTGGGTGTTGTCTCATGTACTCCAATCCCTGTGCTAAAAGATCCCCATGTCTAAAAAATATTGGGAATCAGATAATCTCTGGGCAAAAGGCTGTGGAAATTTTTTTACGAAACATCTTCCTGCCAGATAGCGCACCAGAGGTTCTTTTGTTGGATCTATGGACATTGCCTTTGCAACAAGAACCTGCAATCTCACATTGTAATTCTCTAAGTTCTCCCCCTCGCGGATCTTTGTGGTTTCTAACTCTGTCAAAGTAACATCTAGTGGGGAAGATTTAGGAAAATATTTCCGGAAAGTTTCCTTAAATGCTATCCAGTTCCTTGGATTTTGAGTCTTACACAACTGTGCTGCTGATGCTGCGCTATCTAGTGCATATTTAACTACAACATTTATTAACCCTTCATAAGTCCACTCAGATCGCGGGCATCTGGCCTCTATAATAGCAAGCCAGCTTCCCGCGTCAGGACACACTGTCTGAGCCACTGAAGGATGTTTGTCAATTCCGCTCGAAACAAAATACGGAATATCAAAAGCCTTTTCTAATCTGTCCATCTCCTTCCTCTCCAACTTCTCTGCAAAACTCTTACAAATTTGTGCGACATCTCTGGGCAGGTCCATGATTGTCATAATGTTCTCTGAGGGAGTGCTCCCTCGGCTCTCGCTGGCGGTGGACGTGAGACCCTGATTTCCTTGCCAGCTTGATCTGAGGTTGGCATTCTAATAATCATCTCTATTTAACTGTTAATGGACCCTTTGCTTCCGTACCTTATAAAACCACGTCACGTGTCAACCTTACAATTGTTTATTTATTTTTCTGACTATTTACCTACTTACTTGCTTATTGTACAATTT
>NC_051424.1:33872276-33874776 GCF_015228065.2 Penaeus monodon | reverse complement strand
CTTCCTCCGTTTTCTCTCCTTCTCCCCCTACGCTTTCTCTCTCCTACTATCTCCCTCTCTCTCTCCTCTTCCTCAACTTTCTCCATGTCCTCCTCCTTCCCCTCCGCTTTCTCTCTCACCTCCTTTGCCCCCCTCTTTTTCTCTCCCTTTCCTCCGCTCTCTCTCGCTCTCCTTATTCTGCCTCCTACACTCCAGCCATCTCCCCCTTGCCTCTACTCATTCTCACTCCCCTCGCCATTTTTCCCCATTTCCCCTTTCCCCTTTCCCCTTTAATATTTACTCTTCCATCGTCTCCCCCCCTCCCACTCTTCCTCCCTGTCCTTCCATCTTCCCATCCCCCTCCCTCTCCCCCATCCCCTGCCTTCTGCTAACACTTCTGTTCCGTTCCGTGACTCTATCGCTAATGAGGCTGATGAAGAGCGCGGCAGTTAACACGGAGCTGCGGCTCAAGGGGGATGTGAACGAGAGAAGAGGGGGGGGGTGGCAGGGCGGGGTGACTCTTGGGGGTTGTGAACGACACAAGAGGGGGGGGAGCCTTTGACTCTTCGGGGATGTGAATGAGAGTAGGGGTTGCGACTCCCATGAGATGTGAACAGGGCAGAGCTCTTGGCGGATGTGAATGAGCCGGAGGCGACCAAGGAAATACACACACAAACGTACACTTAAATGCACACATGGAACTTGACTCTGTATCTTTACTTTCTTTACGCATAAACGTTTATCGTTTGCTTTCGTAGACGCACGCACACACACAGATGTTGTAGATACATGTCTAGGTACTATACATACAGAGGTCAATGATAGTATTTATGATGTTCACACGACCAGTGATCACTTGCAGTTACAGTCACACACACTAGAAATGCATACACCCATGTTCACTAATATTTTCAAAAGCACAAGCTCACACTTCACTTACACGCAAGCAGTACACTGAACATTCCATAAATTACATCAAGTATTTCATAACTTTTTTTTCCTTCTTTTTTATCCTGGTTCGATTTTCTACCGGAAATAAGCAAAGGTCACGCGAGGTCACACGAGGTCGATTGAGATGTCATGCAAGTCAGCGTGGAGGGGGAGGGTGGAGGCGAAGGAAATGCTAATGAAGGTGACGTTGATAGGGGAAGCAAAGCTAAATCTTGTAATTTAAAAAATCAGTCAATATTACAATGATAATCATACTGGTGATAATTCCGTAATAATGATAATGCACACACGCGCGGCTAGTTTGTCCGACCCAGTGATTATTCATATATACAGACACGGGAATAAATGCATATCTGCCCATCTGTCTGATAGATACGCATTTACCTATCTACCTTTCCGGTAGATATACATGTCTAGACTGATAGACACGTATTTATTTCTGGGTATATGCATGTCCGTATAAGGAATATTCATAGGTCAGGCTTCGCATAATTTTAACAAACCCACCGAAAAAAACACACACACACACACACACACACACACACACACACACACACACACACACACACACACACACACACACACACACACACAATTTTATATATCCCTATATATATATTGATATATATATATATTAAACACAACCACAAACAACACACACAACACACACAACACCACACACCACACAAACACACACACAAAATATATATACACACTGTTGTGTGTGTGTGTGTGTGTGTGCGTGTGTGTGTGTGTGTGTGTGTGTGTGTGTGTAGAATATATCAAATTGTATTCGTAAGCAACACACTCAGATACATACATACATACATACATATATATATATATATATATATATATATATATATATATATATATATTATATATATATATATACATTATGTGTGTGTAGGTGTGTATATATAGGTAGATAGACATGACATTGATATGTATGAATATCAGTAGACAACGAGCTGGATATATCGATTAATAGATAGACATAAAGCAACGAAAAGTAACTTAGTGAAAAGGACAGAGGGATAATAAGAATCAAGTCAATAATGATTCACACGGAGCATCGGCAGGGGATGGAACTCCCCAAATGATAAAAAAAAAACTATTTACTATTTTATGCACAGAACGGAACCTCATCCTTATCTGGAATTTTATATTCCTTCCAAATTTGTAAAAACATTTTTTTATCTCGATGGAACAAAAAATTACAATAATAAAATCCAGTTTTTTAGTCACATAACATTGTTTTGGGCGAGGGTGAGCGCAAAATCTCAGCCCTTATGACGGGGGACAGACGGTCAAAAATGGCCTGACGAGGCGCAATCCTGGGAGTCCGTCTGGCCGCCACCATACTGGAGCTCGTACTTAATCACTGACTTAAGTAAGAAAGCTTTTCCATATATCTTAAGATGGGGGGGGGGCAGACTGAGATCCTCGTAGCCTGGAAGGCATTTCACTCTCCCCCTCCCCCTCCTCCCTCTCTTCCCCCTCTCGCTTAAGTCTCGATATTGGGAATTTCGCTTCTAATCGCCTAATTTGGTCGTCGCCATCGGTCGCC
>NC_051424.1:33834776-33844776 GCF_015228065.2 Penaeus monodon | reverse complement strand
AGAGGGGTAAAAGGGAAAGAAAGGAAGAAGGAGAGAAGAAGGAACTGATTGGCGATACATACATTTGCCGCTCGGGTGGGCGCGGGATTCGGCCCGACCGGAGAAATCATGCATGGAAATCGTCCCAAAACTTAGCGAGGGAGAAAGAGAAGAGGAGAAGCAGAAGGGGAGGGGGAGGAGGAGAAGCGGAAAGAGAGAAGGAGATAACGTCGACTGATGGGCGAAGGCGAGGTAGCAGTTGTTGAGGAAATATCTGAAAATCACTTCGTCAGGAGAAGGTGGCGGTCACAAGCAATTTTAAATTCTACGGGAAGTACACATCGCGTTTCACTTTCCACTGTCATACGCGCACGGAGTGTCTTTTGTATTACTATGCAATGGTTCTCGTGTCGAAAGTTATTAGTAATATCATTATTATCATCTTTATTAGTATAATTGTTATTAATTGTGTTATCAGTGTTATGAATATGAATATTAGTATTATTTACAGCAATAGTATTAGCATAATTATCACTAAATTATGATTCTTCTTATTCCATTTCTTATTATTATAATTATGATAATGATATTAATTATGGCGCTTATGGTAGTGAGAAGAATCATTACTGTGTGTACATGTGTGCGTGCATGAGTGTGTACGTGTGTGTGTGAGTGAGTGTGCATGTGAATTTCTTTGAATACATTTCTGCGTCTGTGTGACCATACCAGTATGTTCATGTCTGACTGTGCGCGTGTGTGCCGGCGGTTCCCAGGCTGCTCGACGCGACCGACAACCTCTTTACGCGCGGCTCGCGTGTCGGGGCTTCATCGACCCCCCCCCCCCCCGGCCGCACTGTCCCGCTCGCTGCTCATTACCCGGCGAAAGCCCGCCTTACGAACACTTAGACAGAAAGGAAACACGGAGGTGGAGTTTAAAATGGCAGAGAATCCCCTTGGCGGATTCTCCTGCGTTTTCTCTGAAGGAGAGTACGATTTTCTTTTAATAGTCCTCTTTCGCTTTCCTCGCTCGAGGTAATTCATATTTTTCTTTAAATCATTTCCATATATTTTTTTCTTTCTATTCTTGTTTATTTTTTACATCTTCCATTCCGTTTTCTTCGACACAATTTCCTCCTTTCCGTTATCCCCCTCGTAGCTTCTCAGTTTATTCCCTTTCCTTCTGATAGAAATGGATGTCCTTCCCACCGACCCTGAAATCAGGACCGTCCCTAAAGGTCCTTTCTCTCCTTGCGTGGGACAGCCCGCCCTCAGGGAGAGAATAAAAGGGTTTTTGAGGTTTCTTTATCACTTCGCGACACAACGCAACCCTGAAGACTTGCTCGTTTTGGTCATGTTTGCTAAACCGGGGTCGCGTTAAGGAAATCTTCAATTCTGGTTTGGTTAACGAAATTCGTTTGCTTGTTGTTGAAAATTATTCGTTCTTGATTTTAGCATTTATTCGTTTATCAGTGTATCCTTTATCCATGCTTTGGGACATGCACATTTGTGATTAGTCACGTGGTAAATGTCCCAAATTCTTATGAATGTAAATTACGAGTAATAATGAAGAGTGGAAGAGGAGGAACGAACAAAGGGGGAAGACGAGGTAGATGGTCTAAACTTCTCTCTTATCTCTTCCATTATCTTTCTCTCTCTACATCTTCATCATCTAGTCCTCTTGTTCACACATGCCGTTATCTGACTTTTTTATCGTTTCCTGGAAGTCGAAGCCACTGTCTGTCTGATCGGACGGATCTCACTGCACATTGGCATTTAACTTCACGTGTACGAATCGCTTCACTTGACAAATAAAAGTGTCTCGTGCATATCCTGAGCGTGTCAACTGATAGCATTAGCTGATGATGATAATATCTGAAAATACAGTGAGAGTAAGTGTAAGTTGTGTATTTCATGATATATGGTTAGCTTAATCCATCTCTAGTGTGATTTATTTTAATTTTAATGCTCTATATCACCACCATGATCGTTCCATTGACTATTATCAAGTGATTGTTGCCATGATCGCCATTATTGGCAGTGGCTCTCGCATTCAGCAGCAGTAGTCAGTATGGTGGCGTGGGATGCGCACACGGGTGACAGGCCCTCCATTGAAGCCCCGCGCACACACACCTTGTGCACACACGCACACGTGTCCGCTCATTCGAATTAATGCGAAGGATGCAAATGCCTTTCTTCCTGTTTGATTATTCAGTTTGCAGATCTTTGGAAGAAAGAAAGAAAGAAAAAAACGCACTCATCTCTAATTCTGTAAAGACATGAGCGAGAATCAACCCTGTGGCCAGTGTTCATAGAGTCGCGCCTTGCCTGTCCTCGTATTCATTAAGCTTTGCCTTGTGTTCACTCATGCGTCGGTTAGAGTGATGGATCGGCGACTAGACTCCGCCATCTCGCCGATAATTGAATACACTCTAGTAAGCCCCGCTCGCCCACACGGTAATGGATGGCGCTCCGACACATACCCGCTCTGGAGGCTGATAATTGAATATGCTTTAGTCTTTGCCTCTTTGAGATTTTACGGTTTCAAGTGCACATGTTTGCTTTGTAATAATTTTCTATCTGCATCTGTTTCTTCGTCTGATTTTCCTTCTCCTTCTCCTCCCCTCCCTGCCTTTATTCTTGTTTTAGTGGTTAAGACAGCCCTCTGATATCTGGATACACTCTAGTCACTCGCCGATGTCCGCAACGCAGTGCTCTCTGACTCAGCTGCAAAGAAAGCGTCTCTGTGAGCTCTCTCTCAGCCGACAAAGCTCCAATTCTGTCTGAGCTCTCGGTCGAGTCCATAAAGGAGGCTCACTTATTTTAAGAGAGCGTGTAAGCTTATCGAGATGGATCGCTGATACTTGAATACGCTCTAGTAGCACGCCTTGGTGTTGTACCACATGATGGATCCGTTCTAGACCCTTTTCCCGCGCAGCATTACCTGAATACATTATAACCGCCCGGTCGGAATGAGCTGTTATTTGTACCTCTGTACCCTTTTAGCTCGGTACGCCTCTGGCCACCCCCCAGTCCCCCCCCCCAGTCCTTTACGCATCGATACTTATCTCTCCGTGCCACACCCCCCAAGTCTCCCCCTCCCCCACTTCTGTTTATCGCCATCATCATCATCATAACATCATCTCTCTCATCTCATCATCTCATCATCTCATCTCATCTCTCATCTCATCTCTCTCTCATCTCATCTCTCATCATCTCTCGTCTTTTTCATCATCATCATCGTCTCTCATCTCATCATCATCTCTCTCTCTCCTCATCTCGTCCATCTTTTATCCTTCTCATCATTATCTCTCCTATATCTTTCACTCTTTCCTCTTTCCTAGCTACTCTCTTTCAACTTCTTGTTTTTTATATAACTGGAGTAACAAAAAATAAGAAAGTAAGCAGAATATCAGCCTAAAGCCAGAATAGAAGAGAGGTGAATGAGCGGGTTAAGGAAGAATGGAGTAATGGGGGGGGGGGGAAGGTGGGGAGGGAGAGAGGGTGAATGGGGGTAATAGATAGGGAGGGGGAGGGGAGAGGTGTGTAAGGGAGTGAATGGGAAGGGTAATAGATGGGAAGGAAGGGGAGAGGCATGGAGTGGACGGCCGGGGGATGGGGGTATATGGGGGTCAGGGCATGGGGGGTAAACCGCCAGCACAACCAGGTATCTCTCTCAGCCTCCCGCCAAAACAGTGCTCTCGCGATGGCAACAGCAGAGGTGGCTTCCCTTGATAGTTCTTAAGATCCTTTGATATCCTTGACATCCTTGGCTCGAGCGACACACAGATCCTTCTTGTGCCTCGCCTGCAGGATGCCTGGAGTCCTTTCCCGAAATACATCTTGCTCGATCTAACTGCATCTCGTAACGCCTCTCTGTCTGTATGAGGCTATTTGTAACTATGTATGACTGCATGTATGTGTGTGTGTGTGTGTGTGTGTGTGTTAATACACACACACGCACACACACACACACATACACACACATACACACACACACACACACACAACACACACACCACACACACACACACACACACACACACACACCACCAAATATATTATATATATATGATATATATATAATATATATATATATATATACTATGTATATTATAGATAATATATATATATATATATATATATATATATATATATATATAGTATATATATTATATATATATATATATGTGTATATATTAAATTATATATTATAGATATTATTATTTACGTTGTATGCTTGTGATGCGTATGTATGTATGTAGTTATGTATATAGACTGGATGATATAGATATAATTACGGCCAGTGCTGCAGCAGCATCGTCTACCGGAGTGCCTGCAGGCGCCTCTTTCCCATACTAACTTGTCTCTCTCTCCGCAGCGCACCGTCCGCGCCGCGTCCGCAGTGCTGTTCGCGGCGACTCGCGGCCGCGCAAGTTTCCGCGACGTGACGGTGTTGGTGCCGTCGTCGTGGGGCCCCTCGCCGCCGTGCCCTGCCCTGGGCACACTGGGCGACGCAGCAGGAGAGAGCTGGGAGGCGGCGGACCTGCGGGTGAGCAAGGGGCGCCACCCCCAGCACGGCGCGCGCCCCTGGACGCTCCACTCCCGCGGCTGCGGCCACCGCGGCGACTACGTCTTCGCTCGGACACAGCAGCCTCACGACCAACGCGTCGGCGCTCGCAGGTACGTCCTTCAGTCGGTGTTGCTGCGGTTCTCATCCAGGCCCGGGCGCCCCGCGCTCCTCCGTCTCAAGGGACAGGGGGGGGGGGGGGGGTCCTGCCCACATCAGGGCTCCAGGGACACCACAGGCACTCACTTCCCCCCGGAGGGCAGAGGTTGTGGCTCTGGCAGGTCGCCCGTAAGGCCAGCCTCCAGAGGAGCTCTTCCGGGAGGCGGGATTATTCCAGGCAATTTCAAGAGCGCCGTCAGGCCCTCAATGCATCACATTCCTCAGGCATGATAATAGCTCAGTTACCGCTGCGAGGCAGAAATGCGTGTCTGAGTCAACAGAAAACGATGACCCGGCATCCACTCTCGTGCAGGTCGTGGAACTTCCTCGACGCTGCGATCATTAGAGTATAAAACACCAGGCACTGAGACGCCATTCTCGCTCTTCGAGCCACCTGGGCATAAGAGCGGGATTGCTCTTCCTCTGAGAAGGGGCCGGGAGGAGGGCAAAGGCTGGATGTGCCGTTAGGGCACGCTAAAAGGGATGGCAGGGGGGGGGGGGGGGGGGGGGGGATGCCATATTTTGTAATCAGACTGACAATAGGTCATTTTTCCCGGTCCGTCTTCCCAAGGGCGGGCGGCCCCTACCGCGCCTCGGCTGCTGACGGCGAGGTGCTGCGCCTCCGAGAGGGACCCGCGCGGCCGAAGATGCCCTTGGTGCTCACCTGGGGGGGGGGGGGGGGCATGCAACATGCATGCATACGCGTATACAAACATTTATGCAATCGCACTTTTACATCTTTTTCACTCTATTACTCTCTCTCTCTCTCTCTCTCTCTCTCTCTCTCTCTCTCTCTCTCTCTCTCTCTCTCTCTCTCTCTCTCTCTCTCTCTCTCTCTCTCTCTCTCTCTTCTTCTCTCTCTCTCTCTCTCTCCCTCTCCTCTCTCCTCTCTCTCTCTCTCTCTCTCTCTCTCTCTCTCGCTTCGATCAAGTCACTCTCGACATTTCCCCTCCGTCCGCAAAGGTTCAAGGCCACGTGTTTGGCGCCCATGCAAGCACAATCGCCGACAAGACTCTCCTGACACAATCTGAACCCCTCATGATAAGAACAGAAACGAAAATCAGATCACTGCGAAGGGCGCGAGCAAGAGAGAGGCTAGGAGGCCCCACGAGAGCCAGCCCAGAATCCTCTTGCAGCGTCAGGCAGGCTGAACGGACGCAGGCAGACGGAAGCGGAGATCAGCCTGCATTTGCCTCTGTAGGATGTGCATGATGCAGCAACATTTGCTCAACAACTGCGATGTCGAGACAAGGATCTGCACTCCTCCTGGGGCAAAATAACCTGCTCTGGAACTTGGAAACATTCAGTTGGTGGAACAAAGTGACTGTTGTGTTACTTAGAGCGCTAACTGCTTCGAGAATCAGGATTTGAGATGAGCTCTCTCTCTCTCTCTCTCTCTCTCTCTCTCTCTCTCTCTCTCTCTCTCTCTCTCTCTCTCTCTCTCTCTCTCTCTCTCTCTCTCTCTCTCTCTCTCTCTCTCTCCCTCCCTCCCTCCCTCCTCCTTCCCTCTCTCCTCTCTCTTCTCTCTCTCCTCTCTCTCTCCTCTCCTCCTCTCCTCTCTCTGCTCTCTCCTCTCTCTCTCTCTCCTCTCTCTCTCCTCTCTTTCTCCTCTCTCTCCCTCTCCCTCCCTCCTTCCCTCTCTCCCTCCCCCCCCCTCTCTCTCTCTCTCTCTCCGTTCTCTCTCTCTCTCCCTCCCTTTCCCTCTCTCTCTCTCTCTCTCTCCTCTTCTCTCTCTCTCTCTCTCCCTCTCTCTTCTCTCTCTCCATCTCTCTCTCTCTCTCCTCTCTCTCCCTCTCTCTCCTCTCTCTCCTCCTCTACTCTCCTCTCTCTCTCTCTCTCTCTCTCTCGCGTACCCCCCCCCCCCTCCTCACCCCTTACCCTGACGTGATCAAAGGAGCTGTAATGATGAGTTTGGTGGCAGCTGCGGGCAATAAGGGCACGGCCGCAGCATCTTCCCCTCCCCTCTCCCTCCTCCCCCTCATCCCATTAGCCTCCCCCTCTATCTCTACTTCCCCCCCTCCTCCCTCCCCTCCCATCCCTCTCCGCCTCTTATAAGCCCCCCCCCCCCCGACCTCTTCAACTTCTGCATAATGACTCTAGTTAATCGCGTCCCGACCACTGTTCTTTTGGCATTGGCTCTGCATTTGGTACTTGCTGTGAACGAACTTTAGTAATGCTAATAGAAAAAAATGAAAGCTAAATCCTATAAGCCGTATTGTAATATTCACTGTGCGGCATCCCTTTTTAAATGAATATTCATTAAGAACCAAATCTCATGACAGAACACGCCAACGAAAGTCGAGGCGCAGTTTGGGACGCGGGACCGCCATCTTGGAACAGATGACCCGCGAAATAAGAAACTGGAGATTTTTTTTTCTGTCTTTCATCCTCTTTTATTTTTTCTCTCTCTCTTTCTTTCTTCCCACTTTATTTTTGGGTATCGTAGAGCTAAAGATACCTCAGAAACAAGCATTTTTTGAGTTGGACAAATGGAATGAGAGGATGATTTAGAATAAGCCAGCGCTAAAGTGTATGAATTGGAAAAAAATGGAAGTAATGAAATGGAGAAGGAAATTACGATAAAAGGAATATTGTTTAACTTAAAAGGAAAAAAAGAGAAGCAGCTGAAGGAAAAGGAAACATGAAAGATTATAATAGTAATGCGAAAAAGAGGAAGAAGAAGTACAGCATAAAAAGAGGAGGAAGACGAGGAGAAAAGAAAAAGAAGTTGAAGAAACAGAAGGGAGAGGAGAAGGAGGAGGAGGAAGAGGAAGTGTAAAAAGAGAGGGAGAAGAGTAGAAAGATCAGAAGAGGAGGAGGAGGACTAGAGGATGAGAGGGAGGAGGGAAGGAGGAAGAGGACGCCCGCCGGTGCACCCGCAGGAGGCCAACGCCCGCGGGTCAGAAGTGTCCACGCGCTGACGAGCAAGTGAAGGAAAAGAAGAAGCCGGAGGAGAGGAAGGAAGGAAAATGATGGAGGGAAGAGAGGAGGCGGGAGAGGGAAGGAGAAGGGGAGGAAAAGGGGGAGGGGGACGGAGAGGAGGAGAGGATAGGGGGAGGGAAGGGGGCGGGGAGGAGGGAAGGATAGGAAGGGAGAAGGACGGGGAGAGACAGGTGAGTGGGTGGTGCAGGGGGGGGGGGGGCAACAAAATGGACTTAATGACGTGTTATTAGGCGTGTGGGCCTCGGCCCCGACACCGTTTTCCTTTCCACAAAAGATGGAAGAATTTAGGGGGGACTTCGATGCTCTCTCATCTCCCTTTGTCCTGTTTTTCTCTCTCTCTCTCTCTCTCTCTCTCTCTCTCTCTCTCTCTCTCTCTCTCTCTCTCTCTCTCTCATCTCTCTCTCCCTCTCTCTCTCTCTCTCTCGCTCTTTCTCATCCCCCCTCTCTCTTTTCTTCTTCGCGTGGCTGTGGATTCTGTGGTACATTGGCTAATTAGCAAAATTATTAGGTCATGGAGGCTCCTACGCCCCCCCCCCCTCTTTATACTATTTATATCGGTGGGAGGAGGAGGTAGGTGGGGGAGGGGGTAGGGATGGAGTGACAGTGAATTCAGAGGCCACGTGTGTTGTGTGTGTGTGTTTTATGTGTGTGTTGTATTGCCTTTGTGTCGTGTTGTGTGTGTTTATGGTGTGGTTGCGTCTGTGTTATGTGTCTTTTATTGTGTGTTCTATGTGCCTTGTTTCCTGTTGTGTGTTTATGCGTGCTGTGGTTGTGTCTTGTGTGTGTTTGGTTTCATGTGGGTGTCTTTGTTTATGTGTGTGTGTGTGTTTATGTGTGTGTGTGTGTTTATGTGTGTTTTTTTTATGTGTGTGTGTGCGTGTGTATGTATGTGTGTGTGTGTGTGTGTGATTATGTGTATGTGTGTGTGTGTGTATGTGTGTGTGTGTTTATGTGTTTGTGTGTATGCGCGCGTGTGCGTGAATGTGCGTGTGCGTGAGAGCGTGCTCTGAGCTGCCCGACGGCCGCCCCCGAAGGCCGAGCAGCTGCCCTAAGCCCCCGGCGGCAGGGCCCCCGAGGCCGCGGGGCAAGGGAGGGTACGAGGAGCAGGGGGGGGGGGGGGGGGGGCAGGGGCGGTAGCATTATTCCGAAGGCAATCTGGGATTCGCCCCCCCCCCCCCCCGTCTAAGCTTCAGATATTGGTATTTCTGAATCAATATTTTTTCTGTTATCAAAATCTCTCTCTCTCTCTCTCTCTCTCTCTCTCTCTCTCTCTCTCTCTCTCTCTCTCTCTCTCTCTCTCTCTCTCTCTCTCTCTCTCTCTCTCTCTCTCTTTCTCTTTCACTTACTCTCTTTACCTATCCATCTATCGACCTGTCTGTCTGTCAACCCATGCCCATCATCGTGAATTCGGCCTCACAAAGTAGCCATCTAACCCCCCTCCCTCCCCCCAGGTCGGCAGCTGGCGCGGGCGTGGCTGGAGTACCGCTACGGCGTGTTCGACGAGGCGGGCGCGCAGGGCAGCGCCGCCCACCCGCCGCACTACCGCGCCCCCGACGGCGCCTGGAAGCCCAACGTGTGCACCAACCTCCCCGCGGTCGCCAACGCCGCCTGCGACCCCGCCAACCTCACGTGCCCCTTGGCGGTCGGGCGGCGCGGGGAGGCGGGGCCGGAGGGCGAGGAGGCGGACGCAGGGCAGGAGGAGGGCGAGGCGAAGGAGGCGGTGAAGGAGGACGCGAAGGAGGTGGAGGAGGAGGCGGAGCGCGGCGAAGGCAGGTGGGGCGGCGGGGCCACGTCGATCATGGGCCTCCCGGGCCTGCTGCAGGTGAGGCGCGAGGCGAGGGATTATTACTGTCATCATCATCATCATTCATTCATCATCGTTATTGTTATCATTAGGAATATTATATATATATATATATATATATATATATATATATATATATATATATATATATATATATATATATTCCGTGGAAAGGAACTGGGACCCTACCACGTACTCACTCCAAGAGCATCACAACATGAAAACTACAATTAAGTATCATGCTGTGACCACGCGGCTCAGACATGACCTACCGTTAAAGAGAAAGAATATATATATATTATATATATATATATATATATAATATATATATATATATATATATTATTGATATTGTGAATACTTTTTTTTTTGTTGTTGTAGTTATTATTATTATGATTTTTTATTGTCATTATTATGGTTGTTATCATTTATATTATTAGTATTGTTATTGTTATTATTATTACTACTACTACTACTACTAGTAATACTATTACTACTATTATCATTTTTATTATCGTTATTTTTAGTAGTAGTAGTATCATTATTAC